>NW_027507032.1:0-223873 GCF_052324685.1 Brachyhypopomus gauderio | reverse complement strand
GGCCTTTGAGCAGGTTATCTAGTCTTCATATAGGCTAGAAGTTTATACCTCACATTTAGGAGTTTAGCTCCTCTGAGAAGGCCTATACATGCAAGTAAATGATTTGTACTTTGTTTCAAGTAAATAGTTTTTGAAGTCTTTAGAAAACTATATGATTTTATTGTTGTGCAGTAACATGCATATTTTATGCATATTAAAGTTTTCTCATGACATTTTGCTTTATTTTGTTTTGTTAAAGATTGCTTCCAAAAGTGGCTCGAGACAAAAAAACCTGGAAGAGTTCGAGCTAAGGACCAGAGCAGGAAAATTTGGACGTTATGTTACAGAAAAAATCCAAGACATCAACAAAAAACAAAAAAAAACAAAATCAATAAGTACATGATTTGTTATTTGATAAAATTATATTACTTGTTTAAAATGTCGTTTGTGCAAATAGCATTTTATTAAAGCAGCTGTTATAATAATTTCTCAGTAAATTAAGAAAAATAAATATTTTTGAGTTGTCTTTTAAAATTGTCTTTGTTTCTTGCCTATTTTGCAAACTGGTCTATTAACAGTAAAGCATAGGTGTTAGGGCAGGTGTGCACATGTTTAAACATTCCCTGCTTGTTTTAGTGTTGCTCTCCTCCAGCATGCCTAATTTAATTGTCATTTAGGAAAACATCAAAATGTTCCAGACAGAAAAATCCACGACCATGGTTGAGGCACATTGTATAATATTCTGGTCACTTGACAGTTCTGCAACAAGCTATCAAAGGTTAATTGTAAATTTAAAATACTAGTTATTTTACAGAATACCAGGTACAAGCTGGTTTTGGACAGTAAAACCACCCACCAGCAACAAGATGGTTTAAGATGGTGTAACCAGCTATAAACCAGCTACCACCTATGAACCAGCTAACAGCTGGTTTTGAATGGTTTAACCAGCTACCAGCTACAAACCAGCTACCAGGTTCCAAAACACAGCTTAAGCTGGTCAAGCTGGTTAACCAGCTTGACCAGCTTAAGATGGTATGAGCTGGTTTTTTCCAGCAGGGCAGGCTTTAAGCTGGTTTATACTTGAAGCCTGGTTTATACTTGACGCGCCGCGAGCGGCGCGAGGGTCCGCGCGGCGAAAATGACGTAAATCGCTGAGGCTCCGCCCGTGCGCGAGTGCCTCGCGCGCTGTCGCTGCACGAGGTCGTGCACCTCTCGAATTTTGCAACTTTGCGCGCGCGCCGCGCTTCAGCGCGATCGACAAAGTCATGTTTGCAGGGTTCATACACCTATACAAGGTGGAATTAAAGCACTTGTAACGGCACTTTCAAGGTCCATTTCAATATTTTCCAGCATGATAAACATAATTAAGTTAAATATTGACACCCGCCGCGAGCGGCGCGAGGGTCCGCGCGGCGAAAATTACGTAATCGCTGAGGCTCCGCCCGTGCGCGAGTGCCTCGCGCGGTCGTGCACCTCTAGAATTTTGTAACTTCGCGCGCGCTGCGCTTCAGCGCGATCGACAAAGTCATGTTTGCAGGGTTCATACACCTATACAAGGTGGAATTAAAGCACTTGTACGGCACTTTCAAGGTCCATTTCAATATTTTCCAGCATGATAAACATAATTAAGTTAAATATTGACGCGCCGCGAGCGGCGAGGGTCCGCGCGGCGAAAATGACGTAATTGCTGAGGCTCCGCCCGTGCGCGAGTGCCTCGCGCGCTGTCGCTGTCGCTGCGCGAGGTCGTGCACCTCTCTAATTTTGCAACTTCGCGCGCGCGCCGCGCTTCAGCGCCATCGACAAAGTCATGTTTGCAGGGTTCATACACCTATACAAGGTGGAATTAAAGCATTTGTACGGCACTTTCCCACTGCGCAAAGATACGTTGAAACGACGTCTTTTCCAAGTCATTTTTGCACGTCGGATTTTGGTCCCCTGAAGGTGCAGACTGTGACGCCAGATGACGTCTTTTTTCCGACGTCTTCTGCACGTCGTGTATCGACGACCCCGGGACGTCCGGATAAGGGCCATTTCTAGTCCAAATGAAGTCTTGTGTAGGTCTTTTTTGCGTAAAACGTTGACTCCTTTTAGACATCGTTTTTATAAGCCTACCAACAGCTATTTCTAAATAGAGCTGTAATATCGAAGGAAATGCTTTCTTAAAACACAATTTCCATGGGGATTCATAGTTTCTGTGCACAACTAGTGCCATTTTAGAAGGTAGCATTTTGTCCTGGTAAATTTTCCTAGCTTCCTTTCCGTCGCAGCAGATAACTGGAAACGTATACAAAAGTGTAAGGTTCAAATCTGCTGAGCCTAACGAACTTCAGAAAGATGAACGGGAACAATAAACAGGTCCGCCACCTTCTGGCACCAGTTACACACGTTACAATTGTATATGCTTTACAAATAAATCACATGAATGGCATTTCCAATTTCTTTCCACCTTCATTTTTATTGATCACTGGCCAAAACGCCAACTTATAAAAGTAGTAATGTCTGTGGTAAATTCCATCCAATACGTGAGTAGCTAGCTAGCCTTTTGGCTAACGTTAAAACGTAACAAACCTTACAAAAATCCATTACAAAAGTACAAGGTAATGTGATTATATCTATTGATCTGTTACTACAACATATAAACATTTTAGGTTAATATTTTGAGGTTTGTTAAAGACCAGTTGTTAATGTTACCTTGAAATCGCCAGTAAATAACTGTAAAAAGTAACGGATTTCTTTTTAATTTAAACTCCTAAATGCGCGAGGCAACTCGCTCGAGCTTTTTATGTAGGCTCACTTTTGTATCATAGTCAATTGATTGTATTTAACATAATAGTTATACATAAATATTATATATAAACAAATATTTTGATAATACATACATTTTCTTATACGTGTCTACATTAAATAATGTATAATAATATGGATTTATTACAGTTCACAGGCTGCACCATTGAGGACATGGAGTTTTAGGTTGACGGAGTCGAGCAAAAGTGTTTATCGCCCAAAAGACAAATTTTCTCATACCGCTTTACTCAACATTTAGAAATGTTAATTAATATAAAAAAAACAAATATTATGTATCATGTACATTTCTGTACCCTTCTTAGACGTCTCCGTGACGTTGAAATTCCGACGTTCAAGTGTTTAACTGCATATCGACGTCCAAGTGGGGTCATAGTTAGACGTCCAAATAACGGACCTAGTTTGCACGTCGAGTAGAAGTCCAGAATTGGTCTTGGACCGACGGACGCAATATAGACTTGATCTGCACGTCCATAAGACGTCTAATGTTTAGTGGGTTCAAGGTCCATTTCAATATTTTCCAGCTTGATAAACATAATTCAGTTAAATATTGACACGCCGCGAGCGGCGCGAGGGTCCGCGCGGCGAAAATTACGTAATCGCTGAGGCTCCGCCCGTGCGCGAGTGCCTCGCGCGGTCGTGCACCTGTCGAATTTTGTAACTTCGCGCGTGCGCTGCGCTTCAGCGCGATCGACAAAGTCATGTTTGCAGGGTTCATACACCTATACAAGGTGGAATTAAAGCACTTGTACGGCACTTTCAAGGTCCATTTCAATATTTTCCAGCATGATAAACATAATTAAGTTAAATATTGACACGCCGCGAGCGGCGCGAGGGTCCGCGCGGCGAAAATTACGTAATCGCTGAGGCTCCGCCCGTGCGCGAGTGCCTCGCGCGGTCGTGCACCTCTAGAATTTTGTAACTTCGCGCGCGCTGCGCTTCAGCGCGATCGACAAAGTCATGTTTGCAGGGTTCATACACCTATACAAGGTGGAATTAAAGCACTTGTACGGCACTTTCAAGGTCCATTTCAATATTTTCCAGCATGATAAACATAATTAAGTTAAATATTGACGCGCCGCGAGCGGCGAGGGTCCGCGCGGCGAAAATGACGTAATTGCTGAGGCTCCGCCCGTGCGCGAGTGCCTCGCGCGCTGTCGCTGTCGCTGCGCGAGGTCGTGCACCTCTCTAATTTTGCAACTTCGCGCGCGCGCCGCGCTTCAGCGCCATCGACAAAGTCATGTTTGCAGGGTTCATACACCTATACAAGGTGGAATTAAAGCATTTGTACGGCACTTTCCCACTGCGCAAAGATACGTTGAAACGACGTCTTTTCCAAGTCATTTTTGCACGTCGGATTTTGGTCCCCTGAAGGTGCAGACTGTGACGCCAGATGACGTCTTTTTTCCGACGTCTTCTGCACGTCGTGTATCGACGACCCCGGGACGTCCGGATAAGGGCCATTTCTAGTCCAAATGAAGTCTTGTGTAGGTCTTTTTTGCGTAAAACGTTGACTCCTTTTAGACATCGTTTTTATAAGCCTACCAACAGCTATTTCTAAATAGAGCTGTAATATCGAAGGAAATGCTTTCTTAAAACACAATTTCCATGGGGATTCATAGTTTCTGTGCACAACTAGTGCCATTTTAGAAGGTAGCATTTTGTCCTGGTAAATTTTCCTAGCTTCCTTTCCGTCGCAGCAGATAACTGGAAACGTATACAAAAGTGTAAGGTTCAAATCTGCTGAGCCTAACGAACTTCAGAAAGATGAACGGGAACAATAAACAGGTCCGCCACCTTCTGGCACCAGTTACACACGTTACAATTGTATATGCTTTACAAATAAATCACATGAATGGCATTTCCAATTTCTTTCCACCTTCATTTTTATTGATCACTGGCCAAAACGCCAACTTATAAAAGTAGTAATGTCTGTGGTAAATTCCATCCAATACGTGAGTAGCTAGCTAGCCTTTTGGCTAACGTTAAAACGTAACAAACCTTACAAAAATCCATTACAAAAGTACAAGGTAATGTGATTATATCTATTGATCTGTTACTACAACATATAAACATTTTAGGTTAATATTTTGAGGTTTGTTAAAGACCAGTTGTTAATGTTACCTTGAAATCGCCAGTAAATAACTGTAAAAAGTAACGGATTTCTTTTTAATTTAAACTCCTAAATGCGCGAGGCAACTCGCTCGAGCTTTTTATGTAGGCTCACTTTTGTATCATAGTCAATTGATTGTATTTAACATAATAGTTATACATAAATATTATATATAAACAAATATTTTGATAATACATACATTTTCTTATACGTGTCTACATTAAATAATGTATAATAATATGGATTTATTACAGTTCACAGGCTGCACCATTGAGGACATGGAGTTTTAGGTTGACGGAGTCGAGCAAAAGTGTTTATCGCCCAAAAGACAAATTTTCTCATACCGCTTTACTCAACATTTAGAAATGTTAATTAATATAAAAAAAACAAATATTATGTATCATGTACATTTCTGTACCCTTCTTAGACGTCTCCGTGACGTTGAAATTCCGACGTTCAAGTGTTTAACTGCATATCGACGTCCAAGTGGGGTCATAGTTAGACGTCCAAATAACGGACCTAGTTTGCACGTCGAGTAGAAGTCCAGAATTGGTCTTGGACCGACGGACGCAATATAGACTTGATCTGCACGTCCATAAGACGTCTAATGTTTAGTGGGTTCAAGGTCCATTTCAATATTTTCCAGCTTGATAAACATAATTCAGTTAAATATTGACACGCCGCGAGCGGCGCGAGGGTCCGCGCGGCGAAAATTACGTAATCGCTGAGGCTCCGCCCGTGCGCGAGTGCCTCGCGCGGTCGTGCACCTGTCGAATTTTGTAACTTCGCGCGTGCGCTGCGCTTCAGCGCGATCGACAAAGTCATGTTTGCAGGGTTCATACACCTATACAAGGTGGAATTAAAGCACTTGTACGGCACTTTCAAGGTCCATTTCAATATTTTCCAGCATGATAAACATAATTAAGTTAAATATTAATACATATACTCGAAATGATTCAAAATAATTCGCTTTTTTATCACATTATTTGATGGTTGTTTATTTTCAAAACGCTCAATCTTAACGTCTTCACGTTCTCTCATGTTTCGTCCTGGAATTACAAGAGGCTCGTATTTGTTAACGTAATTTCAACATTTTAATGTACTTTAGCCTAAATTCCAGCACTTTTCAAACCTGAAACACAAAGCAACATTAAAATGCGTCAGGTAAATGTTCATGAATATATATACAGATAAAAACGGTCTGCAAGCGAGTTAAATTTAATTAGTGGTCGGCCGTTATCGGCGTTAACGGCCCACCACTAATATATATATACACATATTCACACGCACGCACACACACACAGCATAATTATATATGTATGTGTCTGTGTGTCCTCATTATTGCTGGCTATAAAATCGCATCACCGTGTCATACTTTAATGTCCTGCACTGATGAGCTGCGCGAGCCTCAGAATTGTTCGAATGGAGGCTGCGTTCGAATACCATTACAAGTTTGTTAGCCACCTAGCTCTCTCATATTTTTCCTTGTTCTTTCCTTAAGATTTTTTCGCATTAATAAAATGTTTGCCTACGTACAATACATCGAAGACGGAGTAAAAAATATTGTACATATTAAAGACATCAAAAACTTTGACCCAAAAAATACAGAAGACTATTTTGCAGTACACGCATACTGGATTCTGTGGAAAGGGGAGTTATTCGCTGGCCAAATCTTGATGCTAAAAGGTAAGTAGCTAACGTTTTTATAATACAGAATAATAGTATATCGTATAATAATAACAATTCAACATTTTGTTTGACGTACGACGTGAGTTAAACTTGTCGCTATCTGATACAATTTGGCTACAAGTTACCCGAACCGGGATCTACAAAACATTACCTGTCGCAGCGATCAAAATCGTCCGTGGTCTGTTCATTAAATGTTACTTTGATCTGTCTGTATGAAGCTGTCTACACTGTCAAGACTGGATATTAGTTAGCAGGTTGTGCTACTCGTGTTACCATTAAGAGGGTTACTCAGCAACATCATCTACGAACCTAATAAGACCTAATAAGCCTTTATATAGTTAGTTGTGTCGCGTGCGGTAGCCTGGCGACCATGGACCACCTTGCTCGTTAAAATATATTTATAAAACAAAAGACTTACCTTCATGCACCAACAGCCGATGCAACATCCCATGCGTTGTCTTTCATTTTTTACATTCTTATAATTAGTCTGGTCTGAGAATCATATTAGTTGATCAAGTTTAAAAGGGCACGATTTAACCGAAAGGCTGCCTTCTACCTGTTCTTGGGTAATACTTAACTGAGAATGTTGGTGGAGAACTTTTCACTTCCCTTTTGAGGACCAAAATGCCGCAAGCGCACTGACAATATCTGCTCTTTAATTATAATTAAACACGGAGGTCTGTAAACTGTGATTTTCATGTTTTAGCTGAGCCATTTGTATAAGACAAATACTGAACATTCAATGATTAAACTATCATTCTGGGTTCGACATTCAGCATGAAAAAGAAACTGAGCATAATATAAATGTTTGTATTAATTTTTTGTATATAAATTTTATATAATCATATATAAAAATTATAAGAGGGAAGACTTGAGTGTGCCTGACCAGTATTACGGTTTAAAGTGTTACATATTTTTCTTCACAGACACTTCTGAAGAAATAGAGGACATTCTAGGTGCAGGGAAAAGGATTCGGGTTCCAAAGTTACTGGAGAGAAATCCTGTGGAGAGCCAGAGAAACTCAGAAAGGAAAGAAATTGAAGATACTGCTGTAAGTATATATGTGCATGCATATATATATATATATATATATATATATATATATATATATATATATATATATATGATAAGAGCAAGTGAGATGTTATGTGCTATTATTATTTGCAGATGTCACAAAAGGCAAGCATTATTGAGGGAAAGCGGGCCTCACTAATAGAAATTTTAAAAGAGCGGCAAAGCCAGAAAAGAATCCAGCCACTGTGTGCCTCTAATAGTCAATCAAAGAGGCAGAGGATTCTGCTGGATGATGAAACATCTAGTGGCAGTGATGATGAATTAATTGCCAAATCTGAATTTGATGAATTAAAGAAGAAGCACACAGTACTTGGGCATAAATATCAAGAAGCCATTAGTGAACTGGAACAACTGAGAAAATTGAACACTGAACTCCAAAAGTGTTTGGTCTCCAAAATCCTTCCTGGTAAGTTTGTAACACTCACCCTTCTTTCCTAAAAGGCTGCCTCACAAAACACAAAACAATCGTTATCATTTTATCTAAACTGGAATTTAAAGCTGTACTATTTATTGAATGTAATGACAGTGAATTACATTTAAGGTCTCATTTATGTTATAGAGAATAACAGCCTTCCTGATTTTATGGACACCCCTCAAACAATTAGTAAGACCTTTCAGTTATACTGCTATTACTATTACTGTTGTTATTATATTTTGAACATTATCTGTTTTGCTTGAGAAGGTGTTTGTGGTTTTGTTGCATATAACACTAACAGCTTGTTGCGTCTACCTATTGTCTAATAAAAAAGCCCTAGTTAATGTTCATTTAATCTGTGATACAAACTTGTACTGAAGATTTATTATCATTATATTATACATTTCAGGGCAATCCAACTTGTCACCCCCATTAAACACTTCTCAAGCAACAGTTGGTAAGTATATTGCTAATAAAACATGAATGACTTGGTTACACTTATACATTCATCCTATCTCTGATAAGAGATAAGAGACATGCACAATAATATTGTACTATTTAATCATTCTACAACTGTCATTTACCAAAAGTAAGGTAATAATTATTAAATTATTTTATATTTGCAGTAGAAATAAGCCAACAGAAAGAGCAAGCTTCAGAAGAAGAAAGGGTATTTTAGATTTAATTATAAATGTACAGTAACGGTGGTATTGTCTTTGATTATACTGATATGATTTACATATAATCGTGAAATAAAATAAAATTTCACACAGACGCACATTGGTGAAGGAATTTACATCAATACAAATCAGTGGAAGAGAGTCCAAGGAAACAGCAAGGACAGCTTGTTTGTGAAGGAGCTGGCAGTGTGCATTTGGGGCACAAACATTTTGGCCAACCGGAGTCTGGAGGGTAAAAGTTGTCCAACAACAAAGACAACCCCCAGGCCCCCTCTAACCCCTCACAAATTAAGAGCACTAAAAAGTAAGTAAGAATGTTGATAAAGAATACTAATCTGAAAATGATGGAGGATATTACTGCTGCATGAAATATTACATGTGTCTCTTTTGGACCAGGACACTTGAATTTTATTAAAATTTCTCAATGACCTGCTAATAATCTTATACATATCTTCTGTGCAAAATGTTGACATTTAATAAAACTGTTCATAATAATAGTCATGTGGCCTTTGAGCAGGTTATCTAGTCTTCATATAGGCTAGAAGTTTATACCTCACATTTAGGAGTTTAGCTCCTCTGAGAAGGCCTATACATGCAAGTAAATGATTTGTACTTTGTTTCAAGTAAATAGTTTTTGAAGTCTTTAGAAAACTATATGATTTTATTGTTGTGCAGTAACATGCATATTTTATGCATATTAAAGTTTTCTCATGACATTTTGCTTTATTTTGTTTTGTTAAAGATTGCTTCCAAAAGTGGCTCGAGACAAAAAACCTGGAAGAGTTCGAGCTAAGGACCAGAGCAGGAAAATTTGGACGTTATGTTACAGAAAAAATCCAAGACATCAACAAAAAACAAAAAAAAACAAAATCAATAAGTACATGATTTGTTATTTGATAAAATTATATTACTTGTTTAAAATGTCGTTTGTGCAAATAGCATTTTATTAAAGCAGCTGTTATAATAATTTCTCAGTAAATTAAGAAAAATAAATATTTTTGAGTTGTCTTTTAAAATTGTCTTTGTTTCTTGCCTATTTTGCAAACTGGTCTATTAACAGTAAAGCATAGGTGTTAGGGCAGGTGTGCACATGTTTAAACATTCCCTGCTTGTTTTAGTGTTGCTCTCCTCCAGCATGCCTAATTTAATTGTCATTTAGGAAAACATCAAAATGTTCCAGACAGAAAATCCACGACCATGGTTGAGGCACATTGTATAATATTCTGGTCACTTGACAGTTCTGCAACAAGCTATCAAAGGTTAATTGTAAATTTAAAATACTAGTTATTTTACAGAATACCAGGTACAAGCTGGTTTTGGACAGTAAAACCACCCACCAGCAACAAGATGGTTTAAGATGGTGTAACCAGCTATAAACCAGCTACCACCTATGAACCAGCTAACAGCTGGTTTTGAATGGTTTAACCAGCTACCAGCTACAAACCAGCTACCAGGTTCCAAAACACAGCTTAAGCTGGTCAAGCTGGTTAACCAGCTTGACCAGCTTAAGATGGTATGAGCTGGTTTTTCCAGCAGGGCAGGCTTTAAGCTGGTTTATACTTGAAGCCTGGTTTATACTTGACGCGCCGCGAGCGGCGCGAGGGTCCGCGCGGCGAAAATGACGTAATCGCTGAGGCTCCGCCCGTGCGCGAGTGCCTCGCGCGCTGTCGCTGCACGAGGTCGTGCACCTCTCGAATTTTGCAACTTTGCGCGCGCGCCGCGCTTCAGCGCGATCGACAAAGTCATGTTTGCAGGGTTCATACACCTATACAAGGTGGAATTAAAGCACTTGTACGGCACTTTCAAGGTCCATTTCAATATTTTCCAGCATGATAAACATAATTAAGTTAAATATTGACACGCCGCGAGCGGCGCGAGGGTCCGCGCGGCGAAAATTACGTAATCGCTGAGGCTCCGCCCGTGCGCGAGTGCCTCGCGCGGTCGTGCACCTCTAGAATTTTGTAACTTCGCGCGCGCTGCGCTTCAGCGCGATCGACAAAGTCATGTTTGCAGGGTTCATACACCTATACAAGGTGGAATTAAAGCACTTGTACGGCACTTTCAAGGTCCATTTCAATATTTTCCAGCATGATAAACATAATTAAGTTAAATATTGACGCGCCGCGAGCGGCGAGGGTCCGCGCGGCGAAAATGACGTAATTGCTGAGGCTCCGCCCGTGCGCGAGTGCCTCGCGCGCTGTCGCTGTCGCTGCGCGAGGTCGTGCACCTCTCTAATTTTGCAACTTCGCGCGCGCGCCGCGCTTCAGCGCCATCGACAAAGTCATGTTTGCAGGGTTCATACACCTATACAAGGTGGAATTAAAGCATTTGTACGGCACTTTCCCACTGCGCAAAGATACGTTGAAACGACGTCTTTTCCAAGTCATTTTTGCACGTCGGATTTTGGTCCCCTGAAGGTGCAGACTGTGACGCCAGATGACGTCTTTTTTCCGACGTCTTCTGCACGTCGTGTATCGACGACCCCGGGACGTCCGGATAAGGGCCATTTCTAGTCCAAATGAAGTCTTGTGTAGGTCTTTTTTGCGTAAAACGTTGACTCCTTTTAGACATCGTTTTTATAAGCCTACCAACAGCTATTTCTAAATAGAGCTGTAATATCGAAGGAAATGCTTTCTTAAAACACAATTTCCATGGGGATTCATAGTTTCTGTGCACAACTAGTGCCATTTTAGAAGGTAGCATTTTGTCCTGGTAAATTTTCCTAGCTTCCTTTCCGTCGCAGCAGATAACTGGAAACGTATACAAAAGTGTAAGGTTCAAATCTGCTGAGCCTAACGAACTTCAGAAAGATGAACGGGAACAATAAACAGGTCCGCCACCTTCTGGCACCAGTTACACACGTTACAATTGTATATGCTTTACAAATAAATCACATGAATGGCATTTCCAATTTCTTTCCACCTTCATTTTTATTGATCACTGGCCAAAACGCCAACTTATAAAAGTAGTAATGTCTGTGGTAAATTCCATCCAATACGTGAGTAGCTAGCTAGCCTTTTGGCTAACGTTAAAACGTAACAAACCTTACAAAAATCCATTACAAAAGTACAAGGTAATGTGATTATATCTATTGATCTGTTACTACAACATATAAACATTTTAGGTTAATATTTTGAGGTTTGTTAAAGACCAGTTGTTAATGTTACCTTGAAATCGCCAGTAAATAACTGTAAAAAGTAACGGATTTCTTTTTAATTTAAACTCCTAAATGCGCGAGGCAACTCGCTCGAGCTTTTTATGTAGGCTCACTTTTGTATCATAGTCAATTGATTGTATTTAACATAATAGTTATACATAAATATTATATATAAACAAATATTTTGATAATACATACATTTTCTTATACGTGTCTACATTAAATAATGTATAATAATATGGATTTATTACAGTTCACAGGCTGCACCATTGAGGACATGGAGTTTTAGGTTGACGGAGTCGAGCAAAAGTGTTTATCGCCCAAAAGACAAATTTTCTCATACCGCTTTACTCAACATTTAGAAATGTTAATTAATATAAAAAAAACAAATATTATGTATCATGTACATTTCTGTACCCTTCTTAGACGTCTCCGTGACGTTGAAATTCCGACGTTCAAGTGTTTAACTGCATATCGACGTCCAAGTGGGGTCATAGTTAGACGTCCAAATAACGGACCTAGTTTGCACGTCGAGTAGAAGTCCAGAATTGGTCTTGGACCGACGGACGCAATATAGACTTGATCTGCACGTCCATAAGACGTCTAATGTTTAGTGGGTTCAAGGTCCATTTCAATATTTTCCAGCTTGATAAACATAATTCAGTTAAATATTGACACGCCGCGAGCGGCGCGAGGGTCCGCGCGGCGAAAATTACGTAATCGCTGAGGCTCCGCCCGTGCGCGAGTGCCTCGCGCGGTCGTGCACCTGTCGAATTTTGTAACTTCGCGCGTGCGCTGCGCTTCAGCGCGATCGACAAAGTCATGTTTGCAGGGTTCATACACCTATACAAGGTGGAATTAAAGCACTTGTACGGCACTTTCAAGGTCCATTTCAATATTTTCCAGCATGATAAACATAATTAAGTTAAATATTGACACGCCGCGAGCGGCGCGAGGGTCCGCGCGGCGAAAATTACGTAATCGCTGAGGCTCCGCCCGTGCGCGAGTGCCTCGCGCGGTCGTGCACCTCTAGAATTTTGTAACTTCGCGCGCGCTGCGCTTCAGCGCGATCGACAAAGTCATGTTTGCAGGGTTCATACACCTATACAAGGTGGAATTAAAGCACTTGTACGGCACTTTCAAGGTCCATTTCAATATTTTCCAGCATGATAAACATAATTAAGTTAAATATTGACGCGCCGCGAGCGGCGAGGGTCCGCGCGGCGAAAATGACGTAATTGCTGAGGCTCCGCCCGTGCGCGAGTGCCTCGCGCGCTGTCGCTGTCGCTGCGCGAGGTCGTGCACCTCTCTAATTTTGCAACTTCGCGCGCGCGCCGCGCTTCAGCGCCATCGACAAAGTCATGTTTGCAGGGTTCATACACCTATACAAGGTGGAATTAAAGCATTTGTACGGCACTTTCCCACTGCGCAAAGATACGTTGAAACGACGTCTTTTCCAAGTCATTTTTGCACGTCGGATTTTGGTCCCCTGAAGGTGCAGACTGTGACGCCAGATGACGTCTTTTTTCCGACGTCTTCTGCACGTCGTGTATCGACGACCCCGGGACGTCCGGATAAGGGCCATTTCTAGTCCAAATGAAGTCTTGTGTAGGTCTTTTTTGCGTAAAACGTTGACTCCTTTTAGACATCGTTTTTATAAGCCTACCAACAGCTATTTCTAAATAGAGCTGTAATATCGAAGGAAATGCTTTCTTAAAACACAATTTCCATGGGGATTCATAGTTTCTGTGCACAACTAGTGCCATTTTAGAAGGTAGCATTTTGTCCTGGTAAATTTTCCTAGCTTCCTTTCCGTCGCAGCAGATAACTGGAAACGTATACAAAAGTGTAAGGTTCAAATCTGCTGAGCCTAACGAACTTCAGAAAGATGAACGGGAACAATAAACAGGTCCGCCACCTTCTGGCACCAGTTACACACGTTACAATTGTATATGCTTTACAAATAAATCACATGAATGGCATTTCCAATTTCTTTCCACCTTCATTTTTATTGATCACTGGCCAAAACGCCAACTTATAAAAGTAGTAATGTCTGTGGTAAATTCCATCCAATACGTGAGTAGCTAGCTAGCCTTTTGGCTAACGTTAAAACGTAACAAACCTTACAAAAATCCATTACAAAAGTACAAGGTAATGTGATTATATCTATTGATCTGTTACTACAACATATAAACATTTTAGGTTAATATTTTGAGGTTTGTTAAAGACCAGTTGTTAATGTTACCTTGAAATCGCCAGTAAATAACTGTAAAAAGTAACGGATTTCTTTTTAATTTAAACTCCTAAATGCGCGAGGCAACTCGCTCGAGCTTTTTATGTAGGCTCACTTTTGTATCATAGTCAATTGATTGTATTTAACATAATAGTTATACATAAATATTATATATAAACAAATATTTTGATAATACATACATTTTCTTATACGTGTCTACATTAAATAATGTATAATAATATGGATTTATTACAGTTCACAGGCTGCACCATTGAGGACATGGAGTTTTAGGTTGACGGAGTCGAGCAAAAGTGTTTATCGCCCAAAAGACAAATTTTCTCATACCGCTTTACTCAACATTTAGAAATGTTAATTAATATAAAAAAAACAAATATTATGTATCATGTACATTTCTGTACCCTTCTTAGACGTCTCCGTGACGTTGAAATTCCGACGTTCAAGTGTTTAACTGCATATCGACGTCCAAGTGGGGTCATAGTTAGACGTCCAAATAACGGACCTAGTTTGCACGTCGAGTAGAAGTCCAGAATTGGTCTTGGACCGACGGACGCAATATAGACTTGATCTGCACGTCCATAAGACGTCTAATGTTTAGTGGGTTCAAGGTCCATTTCAATATTTTCCAGCTTGATAAACATAATTCAGTTAAATATTGACACGCCGCGAGCGGCGCGAGGGTCCGCGCGGCGAAAATTACGTAATCGCTGAGGCTCCGCCCGTGCGCGAGTGCCTCGCGCGGTCGTGCACCTGTCGAATTTTGTAACTTCGCGCGTGCGCTGCGCTTCAGCGCGATCGACAAAGTCATGTTTGCAGGGTTCATACACCTATACAAGGTGGAATTAAAGCACTTGTACGGCACTTTCAAGGTCCATTTCAATATTTTCCAGCATGATAAACATAATTAAGTTAAATATTAATACATATACTCGAAATGATTCAAAATAATTCGCTTTTTTATCACATTATTTGATGGTTGTTTATTTTCAAAACGCTCAATCTTAACGTCTTCACGTTCTCTCATGTTTCGTCCTGGAATTACAAGAGGCTCGTATTTGTTAACGTAATTTCAACATTTTAATGTACTTTAGCCTAAATTCCAGCACTTTTCAAACCTGAAACACAAAGCAACATTAAAATGCGTCAGGTAAATGTTCATGAATATATATACAGATAAAAACGGTCTGCAAGCGAGTTAAATTTAATTAGTGGTCGGCCGTTATCGGCGTTAACGGCCCACCACTAATATATATATACACATATTCACACGCACGCACACACACACAGCATAATTATATATGTATGTGTCTGTGTGTCCTCATTATTGCTGGCTATAAAATCGCATCACCGTGTCATACTTTAATGTCCTGCACTGATGAGCTGCGCGAGCCTCAGAATTGTTCGAATGGAGGCTGCGTTCGAATACCATTACAAGTTTGTTAGCCACCTAGCTCTCTCATATTTTTCCTTGTTCTTTCCTTAAGATTTTTTCGCATTAATAAAATGTTTGCCTACGTACAATACATCGAAGACGGAGTAAAAAATATTGTACATATTAAAGACATCAAAAACTTTGACCCAAAAAATACAGAAGACTATTTTGCAGTACACGCATACTGGATTCTGTGGAAAGGGGAGTTATTCGCTGGCCAAATCTTGATGCTAAAAGGTAAGTAGCTAACGTTTTTATAATACAGAATAATAGTATATCGTATAATAATAACAATTCAACATTTTGTTTGACGTACGACGTGAGTTAAACTTGTCGCTATCTGATACAATTTGGCTACAAGTTACCCGAACCGGGATCTACAAAACATTACCTGTCGCAGCGATCAAAATCGTCCGTGGTCTGTTCATTAAATGTTACTTTGATCTGTCTGTATGAAGCTGTCTACACTGTCAAGACTGGATATTAGTTAGCAGGTTGTGCTACTCGTGTTACCATTAAGAGGGTTACTCAGCAACATCATCTACGAACCTAATAAGACCTAATAAGCCTTTATATAGTTAGTTGTGTCGCGTGCGGTAGCCTGGCGACCATGGACCACCTTGCTCGTTAAAATATATTTATAAAACAAAAGACTTACCTTCATGCACCAACAGCCGATGCAACATCCCATGCGTTGTCTTTCATTTTTTACATTCTTATAATTAGTCTGGTCTGAGAATCATATTAGTTGATCAAGTTTAAAAGGGCACGATTTAACCGAAAGGCTGCCTTCTACCTGTTCTTGGGTAATACTTAACTGAGAATGTTGGTGGAGAACTTTTCACTTCCCTTTTGAGGACCAAAATGCCGCAAGCGCACTGACAATATCTGCTCTTTAATTATAATTAAACACGGAGGTCTGTAAACTGTGATTTTCATGTTTTAGCTGAGCCATTTGTATAAGACAAATACTGAACATTCAATGATTAAACTATCATTCTGGGTTCGACATTCAGCATGAAAAAGAAACTGAGCATAATATAAATGTTTGTATTAATTTTTTGTATATAAATTTTATATAATCATATATAAAAATTATAAGAGGGAAGACTTGAGTGTGCCTGACCAGTATTACGGTTTAAAGTGTTACATATTTTTCTTCACAGACACTTCTGAAGAAATAGAGGACATTCTAGGTGCAGGGAAAAGGATTCGGGTTCCAAAGTTACTGGAGAGAAATCCTGTGGAGAGCCAGAGAAACTCAGAAAGGAAAGAAATTGAAGATACTGCTGTAAGTATATATGTGCATGCATATATATATATATATATATATATATATATATATATATATATATATATATATATGATAAGAGCAAGTGAGATGTTATGTGCTATTATTATTTGCAGATGTCACAAAAGGCAAGCATTATTGAGGGAAAGCGGGCCTCACTAATAGAAATTTTAAAAGAGCGGCAAAGCCAGAAAAGAATCCAGCCACTGTGTGCCTCTAATAGTCAATCAAAGAGGCAGAGGATTCTGCTGGATGATGAAACATCTAGTGGCAGTGATGATGAATTAATTGCCAAATCTGAATTTGATGAATTAAAGAAGAAGCACACAGTACTTGGGCATAAATATCAAGAAGCCATTAGTGAACTGGAACAACTGAGAAAATTGAACACTGAACTCCAAAAGTGTTTGGTCTCCAAAATCCTTCCTGGTAAGTTTGTAACACTCACCCTTCTTTCCTAAAAGGCTGCCTCACAAAACACAAAACAATCGTTATCATTTTATCTAAACTGGAATTTAAAGCTGTACTATTTATTGAATGTAATGACAGTGAATTACATTTAAGGTCTCATTTATGTTATAGAGAATAACAGCCTTCCTGATTTTATGGACACCCCTCAAACAATTAGTAAGACCTTTCAGTTATACTGCTATTACTATTACTGTTGTTATTATATTTTGAACATTATCTGTTTTGCTTGAGAAGGTGTTTGTGGTTTTGTTGCATATAACACTAACAGCTTGTTGCGTCTACCTATTGTCTAATAAAAAAGCCCTAGTTAATGTTCATTTAATCTGTGATACAAACTTGTACTGAAGATTTATTATCATTATATTATACATTTCAGGGCAATCCAACTTGTCACCCCCATTAAACACTTCTCAAGCAACAGTTGGTAAGTATATTGCTAATAAAACATGAATGACTTGGTTACACTTATACATTCATCCTATCTCTGATAAGAGATAAGAGACATGCACAATAATATTGTACTATTTAATCATTCTACAACTGTCATTTACCAAAAGTAAGGTAATAATTATTAAATTATTTTATATTTGCAGTAGAAATAAGCCAACAGAAAGAGCAAGCTTCAGAAGAAGAAAGGGTATTTTAGATTTAATTATAAATGTACAGTAACGGTGGTATTGTCTTTGATTATACTGATATGATTTACATATAATCGTGAAATAAAATAAAATTTCACACAGACGCACATTGGTGAAGGAATTTACATCAATACAAATCAGTGGAAGAGAGTCCAAGGAAACAGCAAGGACAGCTTGTTTGTGAAGGAGCTGGCAGTGTGCATTTGGGGCACAAACATTTTGGCCAACCGGAGTCTGGAGGGTAAAAGTTGTCCAACAATAAAGACAACCCCCAGGCCCCCTCTAACCCCTCACAAATTAAGAGCACTAAAAAGTAAGTAAGAATGTTGATAAAGAATACTAATCTGAAAATGATGGAGGATATTACTGCTGCATGAAATATTACATGTGTCTCTTTTGGACCAGGACACTTGAATTTTATTAAAATTTCTCAATGACCTGCTAATAATCTTATACATATCTTCTGTGCAAAATGTTGACATTTAATAAAACTGTTCATAATAATAGTCATGTGGCCTTTGAGCAGGTTATCTAGTCTTCATATAGGCTAGAAGTTTATACCTCACATTTAGGAGTTTAGCTCCTCTGAGAAGGCCTATACATGCAAGTAAATGATTTGTACTTTGTTTCAAGTAAATAGTTTTTGAAGTCTTTAGAAAACTATATGATTTTATTGTTGTGCAGTAACATGCATATTTTATGCATATTAAAGTTTTCTCATGACATTTTGCTTTATTTTGTTTTGTTAAAGATTGCTTCCAAAAGTGGCTCGAGACAAAAAACCTGGAAGAGTTCGAGCTAAGGACCAGAGCAGGAAAATTTGGACGTTATGTTACAGAAAAAATCCAAGACATCAACAAAAAACAAAAAAAAACAAAATCAATAAGTACATGATTTGTTATTTGATAAAATTATATTACTTGTTTAAAATGTCGTTTGTGCAAATAGCATTTTATTAAAGCAGCTGTTATAATAATTTCTCAGTAAATTAAGAAAAATAAATATTTTTGAGTTGTCTTTTAAAATTGTCTTTGTTTCTTGCCTATTTTGCAAACTGGTCTATTAACAGTAAAGCATAGGTGTTAGGGCAGGTGTGCACATGTTTAAACATTCCCTGCTTGTTTTAGTGTTGCTCTCCTCCAGCATGCCTAATTTAATTGTCATTTAGGAAAACATCAAAATGTTCCAGACAGAAAATCCACGACCATGGTTGAGGCACATTGTATAATATTCTGGTCACTTGACAGTTCTGCAACAAGCTATCAAAGGTTAATTGTAAATTTAAAATACTAGTTATTTTACAGAATACCAGGTACAAGCTGGTTTTGGACAGTAAAACCACCCACCAGCAACAAGATGGTTTAAGATGGTGTAACCAGCTATAAACCAGCTACCACCTATGAACCAGCTAACAGCTGGTTTTGAATGGTTTAACCAGCTACCAGCTACAAACCAGCTACCAGGTTCCAAAACACAGCTTAAGCTGGTCAAGCTGGTTAACCAGCTTGACCAGCTTAAGATGGTATGAGCTGGTTTTTCCAGCAGGGCAGGCTTTAAGCTGGTTTATACTTGAAGCCTGGTTTATACTTGACGCGCCGCGAGCGGCGCGAGGGTCCGCGCGGCGACAATGACGTAATCGCTGAGGCTCCGCCCGTGCGCGAGTGCCTCGCGCGCTGTCGCTGCGCGAGGTCGTGCACCTCTCTAATTTTGCAACTTCCGCGCGCGCGCCGCGCTTCAGCGCCATCGACAAAGTCATGTTTGCAGGGTTCATACACCTATACAAGGTGGAATTAAAGCATTTGTACGGCACTTTCCCACTGCGCAAAGATACGTTGAAACGACGTCTTTTCCAAGTCATTTTTGCACGTCGGATTTTGGTCCCCTGAAGGTGCAGACTGTGACGCCAGATGACGTCTTTTTTCCGACGTCTTCTGCACGTCGTGTATCGACGACCCCGGGACGTCCGGATAAGGGCCATTTCTAGTCCAAATGAAGTCTTGTGTAGGTCTTTTTTGCGTAAAACGTTGACTCCTTTTAGACATCGTTTTTATAAGCCTACCAACAGCTATTTCTAAATAGAGCTGTAATATCGAAGGAAATGCTTTCTTAAAACACAATTTCCATGGGGATTCATAGTTTCTGTGCACAACTAGTGCCATTTTAGAAGGTAGCATTTTGTCCTGGTAAATTTTCCTAGCTTCCTTTCCGTCGCAGCAGATAACTGGAAACGTATACAAAAGTGTAAGGTTCAAATCTGCTGAGCCTAACGAACTTCAGAAAGATGAACGGGAACAATAAACAGGTCCGCCACCTTCTGGCACCAGTTACACACGTTACAATTGTATATGCTTTACAAATAAATCACATGAATGGCATTTCCAATTTCTTTCCACCTTCATTTTTATTGATCACTGGCCAAAACGCCAACTTATAAAAGTAGTAATGTCTGTGGTAAATTCCATCCAATACGTGAGTAGCTAGCTAGCCTTTTGGCTAACGTTAAAACGTAACAAACCTTACAAAAATCCATTACAAAAGTACAAGGTAATGTGATTATATCTATTGATCTGTTACTACAACATATAAACATTTTAGGTTAATATTTTGAGGTTTGTTAAAGACCAGTTGTTAATGTTACCTTGAAATCGCCAGTAAATAACTGTAAAAAGTAACGGATTTCTTTTTAATTTAAACTCCTAAATGCGCGAGGCAACTCGCTCGAGCTTTTTATGTAGGCTCACTTTTGTATCATAGTCAATTGATTGTATTTAACATAATAGTTATACATAAATATTATATATAAACAAATATTTTGATAATACATACATTTTCTTATACGTGTCTACATTAAATAATGTATAATAATATGGATTTATTACAGTTCACAGGCTGCACCATTGAGGACATGGAGTTTTAGGTTGACGGAGTCGAGCAAAAGTGTTTATCGCCCAAAAGACAAATTTTCTCATACCGCTTTACTCAACATTTAGAAATGTTCATTAATATAAAAAAAAACAAATATTATGTATCATGTACATTTCTGTACCCTTCTTAGACGTCTCCGTGACGTTGAAATTCCGACGTTCAAGTGTTTAACTGCATATCGACGTCCAAGTGGGGTCATAGTTAGACGTCCAAATAACGGACCTAGTTTGCACGTCGAGTAGAAGTCCAGAATTGGTCTTGGACCGACGGACGCAATATAGACTTGATCTGCACGTCCATAAGACGTCTAATGTTTAGTGGGTTCAAGGTCCATTTCAATATTTTCCAGCTTGATAAACATAATTCAGTTAAATATTGACACGCCGCGAGCGGCGCGAGGGTCCGCGCGGCGAAAATTACGTAATCGCTGAGGCTCCGCCCGTGCGCGAGTGCCTCGCGCGGTCGTGCACCTGTCGAATTTTGTAACTTCGCGCATGCGCTGCGCTTCAGCGCGATCGACAAAGTCATGTTTGCAGGGTTCATACACCTATACAAGGTGGAATTAAAGCACTTGTACGGCACTTTCAAGGTCCATTTCAATATTTTCCAGCATGATAAACATAATTAAGTTAAATATTAATACATATACTCGAAATGATTCAAAATAATTCGCTTTTTTATCACATTATTTGATGGTTGTTTATTTTCAAAACGCTCAATCTTAACGTCTTCACGTTCTCTCATGTTTCGTCCTGGAATTACAAGAGGCTCGTATTTGTTAACGTAATTTCAACATTTTAATGTACTTTAGCCTAAATTCCAGCACTTTTCAAACCTGAAACACAAAGCAACATTAAAATGCGTCAGGTAAATGTTCATGAATATATATACAGATAAAAACGGTCTGCAAGCGAGTTAAATTTAATTAGTGGTCGGCCGTTATCGGCGTTAACAGCCCACCACTAATATATATACACATATTCACACGCACGCACACACACACAGCATAATTATATATGTATGTGTCTGTGTGTCCTCATTATTGCTGGCTATAAAATCGCATCACCGTGTCATACTTTAATGTCCTGCACTGATGAGCTGCGCGAGCCTCAGAATTGTTCGAATGGAGGCTGCGTTCGAATACCATTACAAGTTTGTTAGCCACCTAGCTCTCTCATATTTTTCCTTGTTCTTTCCTTAAGATTTTTTCGCATTAATAAAATGTTTGCCTACGTACAATACATCGAAGACGGAGTAAAAAATATTGTACATATTAAAGACATCAAAAACTTTGACCCAAAAAATACAGAAGACTATTCTGCAGTACACGCATACTGGATTCTGTGGAAAGGGGAGTTATTCGCTGGCCAAATCTTGATGCTAAAAGGTAAGTAGCTAACGTTTTTATAATACAGAATAATAGTATATCGTATAATAATAACAATTCAACATTTTGTTTGACGTACGACGTGAGTTAAACTTGTCGCTATCTGATACAATTTGGCTACAAGTTACCCGAACCGGGATCTACAAAACATTACCTGTCGCAGCGATCAAAATCGTCCGTGGTCTGTTCATTAAATGTTACTTTGATCTGTCTGTATGAAGCTGTCTACACTGTCAAGACTGGATATTAGTTAGCAGGTTGTGCTACTCGTGTTACCATTAAGAGGGTTACTCAGCAACATCATCTACGAACCTAATAAGACCTAATAAGCCTTTATATAGTTAGTTGTGTCGCGTGCGGTAGCCTGGCGACCATGGACCACCTTGCTCGTTAAAATATATTTATAAAACAAAAGACTTACCTTCTGCACCAACAGCCGATGCAACATCCCATGCGTTGTCTTTCATTTTTTACATTCTTATAATTAGTCTGGTCTGAGAATCATATTAGTTGATCAAGTTTAAAAGGGCACGATTTAACCGAAAGGCTGCCTTCTACCTGTTCTTGGGTAATACTTAACTGAGAATGTTGGTGGAGAACTTTTCACTTCCCTTTTGAGGACCAAAATGCCGCAAGCGCACTGACAATATCTGCTCTTTAATTATAATTAAACACGGAGGTCTGTAAACTGTGATTTTCATGTTTTAGCTGAGCCATTTGTATAAGACAAATACTGAACATTCAATGATTAAACTATCATTCTGGGTTCGACATTCAGCATGAAAAAGAAACTGAGCATAATATAAATGTTTGTATTAATTTTTTGTATATAAATTTTATATAATCATATATAAAAATTATAAGAGGGAAGACTTGAGTGTGCCTGACCAGTATTACGGTTTAAAGTGTTACATATTTTTCTTCACAGACACTTCTGAAGAAATAGAGGACATTCTAGGTGCAGGGAAAAGGATTCGGGTTCCAAAGTTACTGGAGAGAAATCCTGTGGAGAGCCAGAGAAACTCAGAAAGGAAAGAAATTGAAGATACTGCTGTAAGTATATATGTGCATGCATATATATATATATATATATATATATATATATATATATATATATGATAAGAGCAAGTGAGATGTTATGTGCTATTATTATTTGCAGATGTCACAAAAGGCAAGCATTATTGAGGGAAAGCGGGCCTCACTAATAGAAATTTTAAAAGAGCGGCAAAGCCAGAAAAGAATCCAGCCACTGTGTGCCTCTAATAGTCAATCAAAGAGGCAGAGGATTCTGCTGGATGATGAAACATCTAGTGGCAGTGATGATGAATTAATTGCCAAATCTGAATTTGATGAATTAAAGAAGAAGCACACAGTACTTGGGCATAAATATCAAGAAGCCATTAGTGAACTGGAACAACTGAGAAAATTGAACACTGAACTCCAAAAGTGTTTGGTCTCCAAAATCCTTCCTGGTAAGTTTGTAACACTCACCCTTCTTTCCTAAAAGGCTGCCTCACAAAACACAAAACAATCGTTATCATTTTATCTAAACTGGAATTTAAAGCTGTACTATTTATTGAATGTAATGACAGTGAATTACATTTAAGGTCTCATTTATGTTATAGAGAATAACAGCCTTCCTGATTTTATGGACACCCCTCAAACAATTAGTAAGACCTTTCAGTTATACTGCTATTACTATTACTGTTGTTATTATATTTTGAACATTATCTGTTTTGCTTGAGAAGGTGTTTGTGGTTTTGTTGCATATAACACTAACAGCTTGTTGCGTCTACCTATTGTCTAATAAAAAAGCCCTAGTTAATGTTCATTTAATCTGTGATACAAACTTGTACTGAAGATTTATTATCATTATATTATACATTTCAGGGCAATCCAACTTGTCACCCCCATTAAACACTTCTCAAGCAACAGTTGGTAAGTATATTGCTAATAAAACATGAATGACTTGGTTACACTTATACATTCATCCTATCTCTGATAAGAGATAAGAGACATGCACAATAATATTGTACTATTTAATCATTCTACAACTGTCATTTACCAAAAGTAAGGTAATAATTATTAAATTATTTTATATTTGCAGTAGAAATAAGCCAACAGAAAGAGCAAGCTTCAGAAGAAGAAAGGGTATTTTAGATTTAATTATAAATGTACAGTAACGGTGGTATTGTCTTTGATTATACTGATATGATTTACATATAATCGTGAAATAAAATAAAATTTCACACAGACGCACATTGGTGAAGGAATTTACATCAATACAAATCAGTGGAAGAGAGTCCAAGGAAACAGCAAGGACAGCTTGTTTGTGAAGGAGCTGGCAGTGTGCATTTGGGGCACAAACATTTTGGCCAACCGGAGTCTGGAGGGTAAAAGTTGTCCAACAACAAAGACAACCCCCAGGCCCCCTCTAACCCCTCACAAATTAAGAGCACTAAAAAGTAAGTAAGAATGTTGATAAAGAATACTAATCTGAAAATGATGGAGGATATTACTGCTGCATGAAATATTACATGTGTCTCTTTTGGACCAGGACACTTGAATTTTATTAAAATTTCTCAATGACCTGCTAATAATCTTATACATATCTTCTGTGCAAAATGTTGACATTTAATAAAACTGTTCATAATAATAGTCATGTGGCCTTTGAGCAGGTTATCTAGTCTTCATATAGGCTAGAAGTTTATACCTCACATTTAGGAGTTTAGCTCCTCTGAGAAGGCCTATACATGCAAGTAAATGATTTGTACTTTGTTTCAAGTAAATAGTTTTTGAAGTCTTTAGAAAACTATATGATTTTATTGTTGTGCAGTAACATGCATATTTTATGCATATTAAAGTTTTCTCATGACATTTTGCTTTATTTTGTTTTGTTAAAGATTGCTTCCAAAAGTGGCTCGAGACAAAAAACCTGGAAGAGTTCGAGCTAAGGACCAGAGCAGGAAAATTTGGACGTTATGTTACAGAAAAAATCCAAGACATCAACAAAAAACAAAAAAAACAAAATCAATAAGTACATGATTTGTTATTTGATAAAATTATATTACTTGTTTAAAATGTCGTTTGTGCAAATAGCATTTTATTAAAGCAGCTGTTATAATAATTTCTCAGTAAATTAAGAAAAATAAATATTTTTGAGTTGTCTTTTAAAATTGTCTTTGTTTCTTGCCTATTTTGCAAACTGGTCTATTAACAGTAAAGCATAGGTGTTAGGGCAGGTGTGCACATGTTTAAACATTCCCTGCTTGTTTTAGTGTTGCTCTCCTCCAGCATGCCTAATTTAATTGTCATTTAGGAAAACATCAAAATGTTCCAGACAGAAAATCCACGACCATGGTTGAGGCACATTGTATAATATTCTGGTCACTTGACAGTTCTGCAACAAGCTATCAAAGGTTAATTGTAAATTTAAAATACTAGTTATTTTACAGAATACCAGGTACAAGCTGGTTTTGGACAGTAAAACCACCCACCAGCAACAAGATGGTTTAAGATGGTGTAACCAGCTATAAACCAGCTACCACCTATGAACCAGCTAACAGCTGGTTTTGAATGGTTTAACCAGCTACCAGCTACAAACCAGCTACCAGGTTCCAAAACACAGCTTAAGCTGGTCAAGCTGGTTAACCAGCTTGACCAGCTTAAGATGGTATGAGCTGGTTTTTCCAGCAGGGCAGGCTTTAAGCTGGTTTATACTTGAAGCCTGGTTTATACTTGACGCGCCGCGAGCGGCGCGAGGGTCCGCGCGGCGAAAATGACGTAATCGCTGAGGCTCCGCCCGTGCGCGAGTGCCTCGCGCGCTGTCGCTGCACGAGGTCGTGCACCTCTCGAATTTTGCAACTTTGCGCGCGCGCCGCGCTTCAGCGCGATCGACAAAGTCATGTTTGCAGGGTTCATACACCTATACAAGGTGGAATTAAAGCACTTGTACGGCACTTTCAAGGTCCATTTCAATATTTTCCAGCATGATAAACATAATTAAGTTAAATATTGACACGCCGCGAGCGGCGCGAGGGTCCGCGCGGCGAAAATTACGTAATCGCTGAGGCTCCGCCCGTGCGCGAGTGCCTCGCGCGGTCGTGCACCTCTAGAATTTTGTAACTTCGCGCGCGCGCTGCGCTTCAGCGCGATCGACAAAGTCATGTTTGCAGGGTTCATACACCTATACAAGGTGGAATTAAAGCACTTGTACGGCACTTTCAAGGTCCATTTCAATATTTTCCAGCATGATAAACATAATTAAGTTAAATATTGACGCGCCGCGAGCGGCGAGGGTCCGCGCGGCGAAAATGACGTAATTGCTGAGGCTCCGCCCGTGCGCGAGTGCCTCGCGCGCTGTCGCTGCGCGAGGTCGTGCACCTCTCTAATTTTGCAACTTCCGCGCGCGCGCCGCGCTTCAGCGCCATCGACAAAGTCATGTTTGCAGGGTTCATACACCTATACAAGGTGGAATTAAAGCATTTGTACGGCACTTTCCCACTGCGCAAAGATACGTTGAAACGACGTCTTTTCCAAGTCATTTTTGCACGTCGGATTTTGGTCCCCTGAAGGTGCAGACTGTGACGCCAGATGACGTCTTTTTTCCGACGTCTTCTGCACGTCGTGTATCGACGACCCCGGGACGTCCGGATAAGGGCCATTTCTAGTCCAAATGAAGTCTTGTGTAGGTCTTTTTTGCGTAAAACGTTGACTCCTTTTAGACATCGTTTTTATAAGCCTACCAACAGCTATTTCTAAATAGAGCTGTAATATCGAAGGAAATGCTTTCTTAAAACACAATTTCCATGGGGATTCATAGTTTCTGTGCACAACTAGTGCCATTTTAGAAGGTAGCATTTTGTCCTGGTAAATTTTCCTAGCTTCCTTTCCGTCGCAGCAGATAACTGGAAACGTACACTGTAAAAAAAAACAGTTTTTTTACAGGTTTTTCCCAATAAATTTTACAGTTTTTTCCTGTATTTTAAAATGACAGGGAAAGTGTATTACAATTACCAGAACAAACTGTTTATTTAAAAATGTCATGTGATTTAACAAGAAAAATCTGTATAAATTAAATACATTATAAATCTGTTTTTTAACAATTCTTAGATAATAATTTTAACTAAACAAACTGTAAAAAGAAAGTAATATTGATTAATCTTAATGAGACAAAGTAATAGAATCTTCTGGAATTAATTTCAAGGAAATATTACAAGACAACATTGATGCATGTTTTAATTTAAGTTTTGACATGTTAAATATGTGATTTTCATGTTATAAAAGTGAGTAAAAAGTAAAATGTTCTTGACTGTGATTTATTTTTATATTTATAACATACATAAAGAGTTAAGGCGTTCCAGATCCATCTCATTTTCAATCCACTATTAAATATGCACTGTATCTGTATCACTGTATCTACACTGTAAACCCGGATTAGGTTTTAATAAATTATTTTAGTAATCATTAATTATTATTTCATGTTTCATAAAAAATATTGCCATTACTAAATAAAACTAGTTGTTATCATTATTGAGCTGAAATAGGCATTGCAATGATCATGTTAAGTAAAGATAACTGAATATGTTAAGTTTATGATTGGTAGGGGTGGGGCCTGTTTGAATCGGACCACTGCACAGTGTGCATGAAGAGTTGTTCTGGTTGTGCATATTGTTTGAAGAACCTTTCGTTATCACCCCGCTGCAGCCCAAATGCATGAGTTTTGAAATCAGTGTTTCTTCAAATGAGTATTTGCAACGTCAGCTTTCAGTGCATGTAACTTATTTAGTTAACGCGTAATATATTCTTATCGGTTCATATAGTGCTAGAACATGTGTCTGGCATTCCTGTCCGATCATAGTTTAACTATAACCGTAGCGTTGAAATGTGTGTTCTGACGGTTCGGAGTTTATGGCTCATTTTAACTATTAATGTTATATATATTTTTATATTGAAGCGTCGGTCCAATGGGGGACGGCTGTAACGTGGCTCGCGCCACGGAGCGAGGAGACGGACACAATCGCTGAGAAGAGCGAGATTTATTGCAGGGCATTCCACAATCGTCATCGTAGTGGCAGGCAGGGGTCATAACAGGAGAGCCATCAAGGTTGGACAGGTACAGGGGCATAACGACACGGAAAGCAACAAACGACAGCAGGGCAACACGAAACTGAGAAACACATAAACGGTCAGACATCCAAAACAACCGACAACCAGACTGGGGAAATACAGGGACTATATGAACACTGAACTAAACTAGGAACAGGTGGGGACGATTATGACAGGGGCGTGGCGGACAATCAGGGAATCTCAGAGACAACGAGCGGGGCAGGGTAAACAGGCACGGAACACAGACACGAGGGAACCCAGAGTGGCAGCCACGAGAGGGGGCGTTGCCCTACGTGACAACGGCGCTACTTCCCATGAGTCTCTGCGACTCCGGTATCGTTATCTGTTAATGTGATGTCTATGCATGTGTTGATTAATTGTGTACTTGATTATGTGCATTACTTGGTTTAAGTCCCCCTTCATCAATTTATGTAGTTGTACTGTGTGAATTATTCTATGCCATGTTTGTGTAGTGTTGTCGTGTTATTGCCGTTCTCTCATGTTTTGTGTCTAAATTAAGTCTCTTCTGCGTGATCGTGGGGTCTGGCGTGATTATGTTGTTGAGGCAGTTTGAATTTAAAAAGCCTTGTGCTGCGGTGGATCTGTTTGCTACCTCTCCTTCCTACACCACACTGCAATATTGTTATAATTGAATGTGAACTAGAGTAAAGACCACATTCAATTTTAGGAATATTTCCTTTAAAATGACAGTGTTGCATGTTAAGTGTTATAATCACCGTTTTTTTACAGTTTATGTATGTTTTTTAATTTACAGTACTTATCTGTTTTTTTACATAAACTGTA
This sequence comes from Brachyhypopomus gauderio, assembly GCF_052324685.1. Taxonomy (NCBI): domain Eukaryota; kingdom Metazoa; phylum Chordata; class Actinopteri; order Gymnotiformes; family Hypopomidae; genus Brachyhypopomus; species Brachyhypopomus gauderio. The sequence goes on along the minus strand of NW_027507032.1, from coordinate 194,657 downwards.
AAAAAACGGTAATTTTCTGGAAACGGGGGCGCCAGAAAATTGCCGTTTTTTTACAGTTTATGTATGTTTTTAAATTTACAGTACTTATCTGTTTTTTACAGTAATTTTCTGGCGCCCCCATTTCCAGAAAATTACCGTTTTTTTACACTTTTTTTTTTACAGTGTATACAAAAGTGTAAGGTTCAAATCTGCTGAGCCTAACGAACTTCAGAAAGATGAACGGGAACAATAAACAGGTCCGCCACCTTCTGGCACCAGTTACACACGTTACAATTGTATATGCTTTACAAATAAATCACATGAATGGCATTTCCAATTTCTTTCCACCTTCATTTTTATTGATCACTGGCCAAAACGCCAACTTATAAAAGTAGTAATGTCTGTGGTAAATTCCATCCAATACGTGAGTAGCTAGCTAGCCTTTTTGGCTAACGTTAAAACGTAACAAACCTTACAAAAATCCATTACAAAAGTACAAGGTAATGTGATTATATCTATTGATCTGTTACTACAACATATAAACATTTTAGGTTAATATTTTGAGGTTTGTTAAAGACCAGTTGTTAATGTTACCTTGAAATCGCCAGTAAATAACTGTAAAAAGTAACGGATTTCTTTTTAATTTAAACTCCTAAATGCGCGAGGCAACTCGCTCGAGCTTTTTATGTAGGCTCACTTTTGTATCATAGTCAATTGATTGTATTTAACATAATAGTTATACATAAATATTATATATAAACAAATATTTTGATAATACATACATTTTCTTATACGTGTCTACATTAAATAATGTATAATAATATGGATTTATTACAGTTCACAGGCTGCACCATTGAGGACATGGAGTTTTAGGTTGACGGAGTCGAGCAAAAGTGTTTATCGCCCAAAAGACAAATTTTCTCATACCGCTTTACTCAACATTTAGAAATGTTCATTAATATAAAAAAAACAAATATTATGTATCATGTACATTTCTGTACCCTTCTTAGACGTCTCCGTGACGTTGAAATTCCGACGTTCAAGTGTTTAACTGCATATCGACGTCCAAGTGGGGTCATAGTTAGACGTCCAAATAACGGACCTAGTTTGCACGTCGAGTAGAAGTCCAGAATTGGTCTTGGACCGACGGACGCAATATAGACTTGATCTGCACGTCCATAAGACGTCTAATGTTTAGTGGGTTCAAGGTCCATTTCAATATTTTCCAGCTTGATAAACATAATTCAGTTAAATATTGACACGCCGCGAGCGGCGCGAGGGTCCGCGCGGCGAAAATTACGTAATCGCTGAGGCTCCGCCCGTGCGCGAGTGCCTCGCGCGGTCGTGCACCTGTCGAATTTTGTAACTTCGCGCGTGCGCTGCGCTTCAGCGCGATCGACAAAGTCATGTTTGCAGGGTTCATACACCTATACAAGGTGGAATTAAAGCACTTGTACGGCACTTTCAAGGTCCATTTCAATATTTTCCAGCATGATAAACATAATTAAGTTAAATATTAATACATCTACTCGAAATGATTCAAAATAATTCGCTTTTTTATCACATTATTTGATGGTTGTTTATTTTCAAAACGCTCAATCTTAACGTCTTCACGTTCTCTCATGTTTCGTCCTGGAATTACAAGAGGCTCGTATTTGTTAACGTAATTTCAACATTTTAATGTACTTTAGCCTAAATTCCAGCACTTTTCAAACCTGAAACACAAAGCAACATTAAAATGCGTCAGGTAAATGTTCATGAATATATATACAGATAAAAACGGTCTGCAAGCGAGTTAAATTTAATTAGTGGTCGGCCGTTATCGGCGTTAACGGCCCACCACTAATATATATACACATATTCACACGCACGCACACACACACAGCATAATTATATATGTATGTGTCTGTGTGTCCTCATTATTGCTGGCTATAAAATCGCATCACCGTGTCATACTTTAATGTCCTGCACTGATGAGCTGCGCGAGCCTCAGAATTGTTCGAATGGAGGCTGCGTTCGAATACCATTACAAGTTTGTTAGCCACCTAGCTCTCTCATATTTTTCCTTGTTCTTTCCTTAAGATTTTTTCGCATTAATAAAATGTTTGCCTACGTACAATACATCGAAGACGGAGTAAAAAATATTGTACATATTAAAGACATCAAAAACTTTGACCCAAAAAATACAGAAGACTATTCTGCAGTACACGCATACTGGATTCTGTGGAAAGGGGAGTTGTTCGCTGGCCAAATCTTGATGCTAAAAGGTAAGTAGCTAACGTTTTTATAATACAGAATAATAGTATATCGTATAATAATAACAATTCAACATTTTGTTTGACGTACGACGTGAGTTAAACTTGTCGCTATCTGATACAATTTGGCTACAAGTTACCCGAACCGGGATCTACAAAACATTACCTGTCGCAGCGATCAAAATCGTCCGTGGTCTGTTCATTAACACTAGAAGTCCCAGAGAAGGGTCTTTCAACACTTCTACTATCGGAACCCATAGAAGGGTCGAAAGAACTGAAGGATTTTAGCTAACACCCTATTATCAGCTGCGAGCAGGCACTTTTGTTCTGTAAATAAGGCCATTACTGGCGCACCACAGGAGGGGGCATGCTTCAGCTCACAACTAATTGTTGTTTTTCATTGAGTTTGGCCATTTAGTTTCTAGTTAGTTCTATTCAGTTTATTGTATTTTATAATATAAAGGTTATATATATTGTATTTAGTTTAGTTTTATCTGAGCAACAAAGCACAAACAATAAATTATTTTTTTATATTTTAAATAGAAAATTAGAAATTTTATAGCCAGGTACATGTGAGTAATGACCAGAAGCATTTGTGTCTAAGTCAGGAGGACTGAAATTTCAGCATGAGAAACATACAAAAGAACAACTGTTATGTTTCCATGCTTTTTTATGTTCCATGCTTTTTATTATTGCCATAAAATTATACAAAAAATACAAGGAATAAAACAATTCCACACATATTTACAATAGGCTGCAGTGCAGGGCTGTGTGTGTGTGTGTGTGTGTGTGTGTGTGTGTGTCTGTGTGTGTGTGTGTGAGTGGCATGTCCTTCTTGTGTGACTAGCACTTTAGCAGTCACTCAGCAGTCTGTCAGAACATGCCTGGCACTGCCAGGGTATCTCCCTGGTACATTTGCCACACGTGTATCTGTAGCAGTCCACACATCTCACATTTGCACAATTGTTCATGAGTGTTCTCATCAGAGCATTCACATACAACTATCTACCCAGTCTGCCAGTCCCTCATTTGGGGAGAAAGCTACAGTATTGTGGCTATTCCCACTTTAGTGACCCCATTTTGTTTCTCTTTCACTCAGACAATAAAATATTCCAATACAGTGAGGACATGCACCTAAGACGAAAATTTCAGACCCCTCCATGATTAAAAATTGTCTAAATTGTCTAAAGTTGGGAATAGCCACAATAGTGTAGGTTTCTCCCCAAATGAGGGAGTGGCAGACTGAGTGGATAATTGTATGTGAGTGCTCTGTTGAGAACATTTCAACTTTATTGTATATATTTCTAAACTTGCATCATGTCCTCTGTAGCTTCTGCTCTCAGCCAGGCCCTCTGACTGCCTCTCTCACCTTATGCATGTCCCCTGCACAACAATGCAGCTGGGGGATGGGCAGACACACTCAGGACCAGCTTACACACTTTTGCATGACCTTTTTTGAGGTGGATCAACACAATTAATTTGGTAATTTTTTTCAAAATTGTTATTTTGAACCCACTTATCTTTTTTAGAAGAAAAACATTACTAACATTACTACATTTCTACCTGAGCCTGCCAAAAGCCAGTGCTGAGGTATTTTGGATCATGAGGCCATGAGGCCATCCTTTGTCATGCAGCCACTTCTAGGTAGACGGGGGGATGGGTGATAGTGTGAGCTATGTTAATCCATTGACTCAGACGGAGAAGAAAAGACCCTTTCAGAGAAATCTGAACTTTAGCTATTTTGACCAATAATCATGTCACCTTTTGCAGTGAGAAAAAAATCCAAAATTAGTACAAAGGAGGCAGACTTGAGATGTTTTGGAATTATAGTTCAAATAATGTCTGTCAGTTTTATAATAAAGAGAAAGATGACTGTAGCCACCTACATGTGGATGAAAATGAAAATTCATTCATGTCACCACACATTTCACTTACTCTGTTGACTGAGAAGCAAGGATAGCAAAGGTTTCCAGTACACAGCAGGCTTTGGACATGATCCTGGAGGGGCCGTGGGCGGGTGGGGTTCCCTGGTCTTTCTCTGCCTGCCTCTGGCCTCTGGGGCCTTGCTAATAAGTACATTCTGTACATTTATCCTATGTTGCACTTACATAAACACACACACACACTCACACACACATACATCAGTCATTTGTGCTGTATGTCTTACTTTCTGCTCTTCATTTAGTAGCAGCAGTTGGTGAATCATTTGAGCTGTTTTTTCTGCTCTTCTGTCTTTTCCCTTTTTAGTTTCTCTCCCCCTCTTTTCTCTCCTGTCCTGTATGGTTCACCTAACCCCAATTGTTTTTATCACTACTGTACTGTATTATACAGAATTGTTTTCTTTTGATCCTTACATGAAAACAAAGTTGTCCTCCAAAGGTGAAAGGGTGGAGGTGGGCCAAAAAAAAAGTTTGAAAAGCCCATATGAAGCAATTTTCAAGCCTAGGGTCACAAACGTCACACACAACACATTGTTAGTTTTCAGAGAGTAGTGAAAATCTGTAGTAGTGATATCTCTTTTGGTAAGATTTCCTAAATTTCCTATTTTTGTTTGCTGGTTATGGCTGTATTTGGAAGAGACACACATGCGAAATCTTGATCTTGAAGTTAAAATTGCTCAATAATATTATTCTATTTCAAGTAGCTGAGGGTTTTTTGTATACATTTATGTAAAAACATTTTTACCTATTAGCAGTTTTTCAAAAGACAAAACTACTTAAAATAAGGTTAAAAATATCAGAGCCATTTTGACTAATCAATATGCCACTTATATGCCATTATAATTCAAATATTATGTTTGTGTCAATTTCACATTATTTCAACCTTTCACAAATCAAATCTCAAACATATGGTTCTGTAGATGAGGAGACTTCTTGCAAGAGATCTTGCACAGTCTCATATGGCAGCCAAGGAGGTGCAAGCTTTCAGCAGCAACCACCCATACCTGACACACGCCTCATTTACATAACACTGGAGGCAAGTTCAGCTCTTCTCCCCCCTGCTGATTCCTCAGGCAATGGGCACTTTTGCAAATGAATGGATGTTAATTGGAGCCACCAGAGGTGTCAGTTTGGACTAAGGTTCTTTGGACCCTCTTTTGGGACTTCAGGGGGGTGGTTGAAATTTCAGGGACTTCTAGTGTTAAATGTTACTTTGATCTGTCTGTATGAAGCTGTCTACACTGTCAAGACTGGATATTAGTTAGCAGGTTGTGCTACTCGTGTTACCATTAAGAGGGTTACTCAGCAACATCATCTACGAACCTAATAAGACCTAATAAGCCTTTATATAGTTAGTTGTGTCGCGTGCGGTAGCCTGGCGACCATGGACCACCTTGCTCGTTAAAATATATTTATAAAACAAAAGACTTACCTTCTGCACCAACAGCCGATGCAACATCCCATGCGTTGTCTTTCATTTTTTACATTCTTATAATTAGTCTGGTCTGAGAATCATATTAGTTGATCAAGTTTAAAAGGGCACGATTTAACCGAAAGGCTGCCTTCTACCTGTTCTTGGGTAATACTTAACTGAGAATGTTGGTGGAGAACTTTTCACTTCCCTTTTGAGGACCAAAATGCCGCAAGCGCACTGACAATATCTGCTCTTTAATTATAATTAAACACGGAGGTCTGTAAACTGTGATTTTCATGTTTTAGCTGAGCCATTTGTATAAGACAAATACTGAACATTCAATGATTAAACTATCATTCTGGGTTCGACATTCAGCATGAAAAAGAAACTGAGCATAATATAAATGTTTGTATTAATTTTTTGTATATAAATTTTATATAATCATATATAAAAATTATAAGAGGGAAGACTTGAGTGTGCCTGACCAGTATTACGGTTTAAAGTGTTACATATTTTTCTTCACAGACACTTCTGAAGAAATAGAGGACATTCTAGGTGCAGGGAAAAGGATTCGGGTTCCAAAGTTACTGGAGAGAAATCCTGTGGAGAGCCAGAGAAACTCAGAAAGGAAAGAAATTGAAGATACTGCTGTAAGTATATATGTGCATGCATATATATATATATATATATATATATATATATATATATATATATATATATATATATATATATATGATAAGAGCAAGTGAGATGTTATGTGCTATTATTATTTGCAGATGTCACAAAAGGCAAGCATTATTGAGGGAAAGCGGGCCTCACTAATAGAAATTTTAAAAGAGCGGCAAAGCCAGAAAAGAATCCAGCCACTGTGTGCCTCTAATAGTCAATCAAAGAGGCAGAGGATTCTGCTGGATGATGAAACATCTAGTGGCAGTGATGATGAATTAATTGCCAAATCTGAATTTGATGAATTAAAGAAGAAGCACACAGTACTTGGGCATAAATATCAAGAAGCCATTAGTGAACTGGAACAACTGAGAAAATTGAACACTGAACTCCAAAAGTGTTTGGTCTCCAAAATCCTTCCTGGTAAGTTTGTAACACTCACCCTTCTTTCCTAAAAGGCTGCCTCACAAAACACAAAACAATCGTTATCATTTTATCTAAACTGGAATTTAAAGCTGTACTATTTATTGAATGTAATGACAGTGAATTACATTTAAGGTCTCATTTATGTTATAGAGAATAACAGCCTTCCTGATTTTATGGACACCCCTCAAACAATTAGTAAGACCTTTCAGTTATACTGCTATTACTATTACTGTTGTTATTATATTTTGAACATTATCTGTTTTGCTTGAGAAGGTGTTTGTGGTTTTGTTGCATATAACACTAACAGCTTGTTGCGTCTACCTATTGTCTAATAAAAAAGCCCTAGTTAATGTTCATTTAATCTGTGATACAAACTTGTACTGAAGATTTATTATCATTATATTATACATTTCAGGGCAATCCAACTTGTCACCCCCATTAAACACTTCTCAAGCAACAGTTGGTAAGTATATTGCTAATAAAACATGAATGACTTGGTTACACTTATACATTCATCCTATCTCTGATAAGAGATAAGAGACATGCACAATAATATTGTACTATTTAATCATTCTACAACTGTCATTTACCAAAAGTAAGGTAATAATTATTAAATTATTTTATATTTGCAGTAGAAATAAGCCAACAGAAAGAGCAAGCTTCAGAAGAAGAAAGGGTATTTTAGATTTAATTATAAATGTACAGTAACGGTGGTATTGTCTTTGATTATACTGATATGATTTACATATAATCGTGAAATAAAATAAAATTTCACACAGACGCACATTGGTGAAGGAATTTACATCAATACAAATCAGTGGAAGAGAGTGCAAGGAAACAGCAAGGACAGCTTGTTTGTGAAGGAGCTGGCAGTGTGCATTTGGGGCACAAACATTTTGGCCAACCGGAGTCTGGAGGGTAAAAGTTGTCCAACAACAAAGACAACCCCCAGGCCCCCTCTAACCCCTCACAAATTAAGAGCACTAAAAAGTAAGTAAGAATGTTGATAAAGAATACTAATCTGAAAATGATGGAGGATATTACTGCTGCATGAAATATTACATGTGTCTCTTTTGGACCAGGACACTTGAATTTTATTAAAATTTCTCAATGACCTGCTAATAATCTTATACATATCTTCTGTGCAAAATGTTGACATTTAATAAAACTGTTCATAATAATAGTCATGTGGCCTTTGAGCAGGTTATCTAGTCTTCATATAGGCTAGAAGTTTATACCTCACATTTAGGAGTTTAGCTCCTCTGAGAAGGCCTATACATGCAAGTAAATGATTTGTACTTTGTTTCAAGTAAATAGTTTTTGAAGTCTTTAGAAAACTATATGATTTTATTGTTGTGCAGTAACATGCATATTTTATGCATATTAAAGTTTTCTCATGACATTTTGCTTTATTTTGTTTTGTTAAAGATTGCTTCCAAAAGTGGCTCGAGACAAAAAACCTGGAAGAGTTCGAGCTAAGGACCAGAGCAGGAAAATTTGGACGTTATGTTACAGAAAAAATCCAAGACATCAACAAAAAACAAAAAAAAACAAAATCAATAAGTACATGATTTGTTATTTGATAAAATTATATTACTTGTTTAAAATGTCGTTTGTGCAAATAGCATTTTATTAAAGCAGCTGTTATAATAATTTCTCAGTAAATTAAGAAAAATAAATATTTTTGAGTTGTCTTTTAAAATTGTCTTTGTTTCTTGCCTATTTTGCAAACTGGTCTATTAACAGTAAAGCATAGGTGTTAGGGCAGGTGTGCACATGTTTAAACATTCCCTGCTTGTTTTAGTGTTGCTCTCCTCCAGCATGCCTAATTTAATTGTCATTTAGGAAAACATCAAAATGTTCCAGACAGAAAATCCACGACCATGGTTGAGGCACATTGTATAATATTCTGGTCACTTGACAGTTCTGCAACAAGCTATCAAAGGTTAATTGTAAATTTAAAATACTAGTTATTTTACAGAATACCAGGTACAAGCTGGTTTTGGACAGTAAAACCACCCACCAGCAACAAGATGGTTTAAGATGGTGTAACCAGCTATAAACCAGCTACCACCTATGAACCAGCTAACAGCTGGTTTTGAATGGTTTAACCAGCTACCAGCTACAAACCAGCTACCAGGTTCCAAAACACAGCTTCTTAAGATGGTATGAGCTGGTTTTTCCAGCAGGGCAGGCTTTAAGCTGGTTTATACTTGAAGCCTGGTTTATACTTGACGCGCCGCGAGCGGCGCGAGGGTCCGCGCGGCGAAAATGACGTAATCGCTGAGGCTCCGCCCGTGCGCGAGTGCCTCGCGCGCTGTCGCTGCACGAGGTCGTGCACCTCTCGAATTTTGCAACTTTGCGCGCGCGCCGCGCTTCAGCGCGATCGACAAAGTCATGTTTGCAGGGTTCATACACCTATACAAGGTGGAATTAAAGCACTTGTACGGCACTTTCAAGGTCCATTTCAATATTTTCCAGCATGATAAACATAATTAAGTTAAATATTGACACGCCGCGAGCGGCGCGAGGGTCCGCGCGGCGAAAATTACGTAATCGCTGAGGCTCCGCCCGTGCGCGAGTGCCTCGCGCGGTCGTGCACCTCTAGAATTTTGTAACTTCGCGCGCGCGCTGCGCTTCAGCGCGATCGACAAAGTCATGTTTGCAGGGTTCATACACCTATACAAGGTGGAATTAAAGCACTTGTACGGCACTTTCAAGGTCCATTTCAATATTTTCCAGCATGATAAACATAATTAAGTTAAATATTGACGCGCCGCGAGCGGCGAGGGTCCGCGCGGCGAAAATGACGTAATTGCTGAGGCTCCGCCCGTGCGCGAGTGCCTCGCGCGCTGTCGCTGCGCGAGGTCGTGCACCTCTCTAATTTTGCAACTTCCGCGCGCGCGCCGCGCTTCAGCGCCATCGACAAAGTCATGTTTGCAGGGTTCATACACCTATACAAGGTGGAATTAAAGCATTTGTACGGCACTTTCCCACTGCGCAAAGATACGTTGAAACGACGTCTTTTCCAAGTCATTTTTGCACGTCGGATTTTGGTCCCCTGAAGGTGCAGACTGTGACGCCAGATGACGTCTTTTTTCCGACGTCTTCTGCACGTCGTGTATCGACGACCCCGGGACGTCCGGATAAGGGCCATTTCTAGTCCAAATGAAGTCTTGTGTAGGTCTTTTTTGCGTAAAACGTTGACTCCTTTTAGACATCGTTTTTATAAGCCTACCAACAGCTATTTCTAAATAGAGCTGTAATATCGAAGGAAATGCTTTCTTAAAACACAATTTCCATGGGGATTCATAGTTTCTGTGCACAACTAGTGCCATTTTAGAAGGTAGCATTTTGTCCTGGTAAATTTTCCTAGCTTCCTTTCCGTCGCAGCAGATAACTGGAAACGTATACAAAAGTGTAAGGTTCAAATCTGCTGAGCCTAACGAACTTCAGAAAGATGAACGGGAACAATAAACAGGTCCGCCACCTTCTGGCACCAGTTACACACGTTACAATTGTATATGCTTTACAAATAAATCACATGAATGGCATTTCCAATTTCTTTCCACCTTCATTTTTATTGATCACTGGCCAAAACGCCAACTTATAAAAGTAGTAATGTCTGTGGTAAATTCCATCCAATACGTGAGTAGCTAGCTAGCCTTTTGGCTAACGTTAAAACGTAACAAACCTTACAAAAATCCATTACAAAAGTACAAGGTAATGTGATTATATCTATTGATCTGTTACTACAACATATAAACATTTTAGGTTAATATTTTGAGGTTTGTTAAAGACCAGTTGTTAATGTTACCTTGAAATCGCCAGTAAATAACTGTAAAAAGTAACGGATTTCTTTTTAATTTAAACTCCTAAATGCGCGAGGCAACTCGCTCGAGCTTTTTATGTAGGCTCACTTTTGTATCATAGTCAATTGATTGTATTTAACATAATAGTTATACATAAATATTATATATAAACAAATATTTTGATAATACATACATTTTCTTATACGTGTCTACATTAAATAATGTATAATAATATGGATTTATTACAGTTCACAGGCTGCACCATTGAGGACATGGAGTTTTAGGTTGACGGAGTCGAGCAAAAGTGTTTATCGCCCAAAAGACAAATTTTCTCATACCGCTTTACTCAACATTTAGAAATGTTCATTAATATAAAAAAAACAAATATTATGTATCATGTACATTTCTGTACCCTTCTTAGACGTCTCCGTGACGTTGAAATTCCGACGTTCAAGTGTTTAACTGCATATCGACGTCCAAGTGGGGTCATAGTTAGACGTCCAAATAACGGACCTAGTTTGCACGTCGAGTAGAAGTCCAGAATTGGTCTTGGACCGACGGACGCAATATAGACTTGATCTGCACGTCCATAAGACGTCTAATGTTTAGTGGGTTCAAGGTCCATTTCAATATTTTCCAGCTTGATAAACATAATTCAGTTAAATATTCACACGCCGCGAGCGGCGCGAGGGTCCGCGCGGCGAAAATTACGTAATCGCTGAGGCTCCGCCCGTGCGCGAGTGCCTCGCGCGGTCGTGCACCTGTCGAATTTTGTAACTTCGCGCGTGCGCTGCGCTTCAGCGCGATCGACAAAGTCACGTTTGCAGGGTTCATACACCTATACAAGGTGGAATTAAAGCACTTGTACGGCACTTTCAAGGTCCATTTCAATATTTTCCAGCATGATAAACATAATTAAGTTAAATATTAATACATATACTCGAAATGATTCAAAATAATTCGCTTTTTTATCACATTATTTGATGGTTGTTTATTTTCAAAACGCTCAATCTTAACGTCTTCACGTTCTCTCATGTTTCGTCCTGGAATTACAAGAGGCTCGTATTTGTTAACGTAATTTCAACATTTTAATGTACTTTAGCCTAAATTCCAGCACTTTTCAAACCTGAAACACAAAGCAACATTAAAATGCGTCAGGTAAATGTTCATGAATATATATACAGATAAAAACGGTCTGCAAGCGAGTTAAATTTAATTAGTGGTCGGCCGTTATCGGCGTTAACGGCCCACCACTAATATATATACACATATTCACACGCACGCACACACACACAGCATAATTATATATGTATGTGTCTGTGTGTCCTCATTATTGCTGGCTATAAAATCGCATCACCGTGTCATACTTTAATGTCCTGCACTGATGAGCTGCGCGAGCCTCAGAATTGTTCGAATGGAGGCTGCGTTCGAATACAATTACAAGTTTGTTAGCCACCTAGCTCTCTCATATTTTTCCTTGTTCTTTCCTTAAGATTTTTTCGCATTAATAAAATGTTTGCCTACGTACAATACATCGAAGACGGAGTAAAAAATATTGTACATATTAAAGACATCAAAAACTTTGACCCAAAAAATACAGAAGACTATTCTGCAGTACACGCATACTGGATTCTGTGGAAAGGGGAGTTATTCGCTGGCCAAATCTTGATGCTAAAAGGTAAGTAGCTAACGTTTTTATAATACAGAATAATAGTATATCGTATAATAATAACAATTCAACATTTTGTTTGACGTACGACGTGAGTTAAACTTGTCGCTATCTGATACAATTTGGCTACAAGTTACCCGAACCGGGATCTACAAAACATTACCTGTCGCAGCGATCAAAATCGTCCGTGGTCTGTTCATTAAATGTTACTTTGATCTGTCTGTATGAAGCTGTCTACACTGTCAAGACTGGATATTAGTTAGCAGGTTGTGCTACTCGTGTTACCATTAAGAGGGTTACTCAGCAACATCATCTACGAACCTAATAAGACCTAATAAGCCTTTATATAGTTAGTTGTGTCGCGTGCGGTAGCCTGGCGACCATGGACCACCTTGCTCGTTAAAATATATTTATAAAACAAAAGACTTACCTTCTGCACCAACAGCCGATGCAACATCCCATGCGTTGTCTTTCATTTTTTACATTCTTATAATTAGTCTGGTCTGAGAATCATATTAGTTGATCAAGTTTAAAAGGGCACGATTTAACCGAAAGGCTGCCTTCTACCTGTTCTTGGGTAATACTTAACTGAGAATGTTGGTGGAGAACTTTTCACTTACCTTTTGAGGACCAAAATGCCGCAAGCGCACTGACAATATCTGCTCTTTAATTATAATTAAACACGGAGGTCTGTAAACTGTGATTTTCATGTTTTAGCTGAGCCATTTGTATAAGACAAATACTGAACATTCAATGATTAAACTATCATTCTGGGTTCGACATTCAGCATGAAAAAGAAACTGAGCATAATATAAATGTTTGTATTAATTTTTTGTATATAAATTTTATATAATCATATATAAAAATTATAAGAGGGAAGACTTGAGTGTGCCTGACCAGTATTACGGTTTAAAGTGTTACATATTTTTCTTCACAGACACTTCTGAAGAAATAGAGGACATTCTAGGTGCAGGGAAAAGGATTCGGGTTCCAAAGTTACTGGAGAGAAATCCTGTGGAGAGCCAGAGAAACTCAGAAAGGAAAGAAATTGAAGATACTGCTGTAAGTATATATGTGCATGCATATATATATATATATATATATATATATATATATATATATGATAAGAGCAAGTGAGATGTTATGTGCTATTATTATTTGCAGATGTCACAAAAGGCAAGCATTATTGAGGGAAAGCGGGCCTCACTAATAGAAATTTTAAAAGAGCGGCAAAGCCAGAAAAGAATCCAGCCACTGTGTGCCTCTAATAGTCAATCAAAGAGGCAGAGGATTCTGCTGGATGATGAAACATCTAGTGGCAGTGATGATGAATTAATTGCCAAATCTGAATTTGATGATTTAAAGAAGAAGCACACAGTACTTGGGCATAAATATCAAGAAGCCATTAGTGAACTGGAACAACTGAGAAAATTGAACACTGAACTCCAAAAGTGTTTGGTCTCCAAAATCCTTCCTGGTAAGTTTGTAACACTCACCCTTCTTTCCTAAAAGGCTGCCTCACAAAACACAAAACAATCGTTATCATTTTATCTAAACTGGAATTTAAAGCTGTACTATTTATTGAATGTAATGACAGTGAATTACATTTAAGGTCTCGTTTATGTTATAGAGAATAACAGCCTTCCTGATTTTATGGACACCCCTCAAACAATTAGTAAGACCTTTCAGTTATACTGCTATTACTATTACTGTTGTTATTATATTTTGAACATTATCTGTTTTGCTTGAGAAGGTGTTTGTGGTTTTGTTGCATATAACACTAACAGCTTGTTGCGTCTACCTATTGTCTAATAAAAAAGCCCTAGTTAATGTTCATTTAATCTGTGATACAAACTTGTACTGAAGATTTATTATCATTATATTATACATTTCAGGGCAATCCAACTTGTCACCCCCATTAAACACTTCTCAAGCAACAGTTGGTAAGTATATTGCTAATAAAACATGAATGACTTGGTTACACTTATACATTCATCCTATCTCTGATAAGAGATAAGAGACATGCACAATAATATTGTACTATTTAATCATTCTACAACTGTCATTTACCAAAAGTAAGGTAATAATTATTAAATTATTTTATATTTGCAGTAGAAATAAGCCAACAGAAAGAGCAAGCTTCAGAAGAAGAAAGGGTATTTTAGATTTAATTATAAATGTACAGTAACGGTGGTATTGTCTTTGATTATACTGATATGATTTACATATAATCGTGAAATAAAATAAAATTTCACACAGACGCACATTGGTGAAGGAATTTACATCAATACAAATCAGTGGAAGAGAGTCCAAGGAAACAGCAAGGACAGCTTGTTTGTGAAGGAGCTGGCAGTGTGCATTTGGGGCACAAACATTTTGGCCAACCGGAGTCTGGAGGGTAAAAGTTGTCCAACAACAAAGACAACCCCCAGGCCCCCTCTAACCCCTCACAAATTAAGAGCACTAAAAAGTAAGTAAGAATGTTGATAAAGAATACTAATCTGAAAATGATGGAGGATATTACTGCTGCATGAAATATTACATGTGTCTCTTTTGGACCAGGACACTTGAATTTTATTAAAATTTCTCAATGACCTGCTAATAATCTTATACATATCTTCTGTGCAAAATGTTGACATTTAATAAAACTGTTCATAATAATAGTCATGTGGCCTTTGAGCAGGTTATCTAGTCTTCATATAGGCTAGAAGTTTATACCTCACATTTAGGAGTTTAGCTCCTCTGAGAAGGCCTATACATGCAAGTAAATGATTTGTACTTTGTTTCAAGTAAATAGTTTTTGAAGTCTTTAGAAAACTATATGATTTTATTGTTGTGCAGTAACATGCATATTTTATGCATATTAAAGTTTTCTCATGACATTTTGCTTTATTTTGTTTTGTTAAAGATTGCTTCCAAAAGTGGCTCGAGACAAAAAACCTGGAAGAGTTCGAGCTAAGGACCAGAGCAGGAAAATTTGGACGTTATGTTACAGAAAAAATCCAAGACATCAACAAAAAACAAAAAAAACAAAATCAATAAGTACATGATTTGTTATTTGATAAAATTATATTACTTGTTTAAAATGTCGTTTGTGCAAATAGCATTTTATTAAAGCAGCTGTTATAATAATTTCTCAGTAAATTAAGAAAAATAAATATTTTTGAGTTGTCTTTTAAAATTGTCTTTGTTTCTTGCCTATTTTGCAAACTGGTCTATTAACAGTAAAGCATAGGTGTTAGGGCAGGTGTGCACATGTTTAAACATTCCCTGCTTGTTTTAGTGTTGCTCTCCTCCAGCATGCCTAATTTAATTGTCATTTAGGAAAACATCAAAATGTTCCAGACAGAAAATCCACGACCATGGTTGAGGCACATTGTATAATATTCTGGTCACTTGACAGTTCTGCAACAAGCTATCAAAGGTTAATTGTAAATTTAAAATACTAGTTATTTTACAGAATACCAGGTACAAGCTGGTTTTGGACAGTAAAACCACCCACCAGCAACAAGATGGTTTAAGATGGTGTAACCAGCTATAAACCAGCTACCACCTATGAACCAGCTAACAGCTGGTTTTGAATGGTTTAACCAGCTACCAGCTACAAACCAGCTACCAGGTTCCAAAACACAGCTTAAGCTGGTCAAGCTGGTTAACCAGCTTGACCAGCTTAAGATGGTATGAGCTGGTTTTTCCAGCAGGGCAGGCTTTAAGCTGGTTTATACTTGAAGCCTGGTTTATACTTGACGCGCCGCGAGCGGCGCGAGGGTCCGCGCGGCGAAAATGACGTAATCGCTGAGGCTCCGCCCGTGCGCGAGTGCCTCGCGCGCTGTCGCTGCACGAGGTCGTGCACCTCTCGAATTTTTCAACTTCGCGCGCGCGCCGCGCTTCAGCGCGATCGACAAAGTCATGTTTGCAGGGTTCATACACCTATACAAGGTGGAATTAAAGCACTTGTACGGCACTTTCAAGGTCCATTTCAATATTTTCCAGCATGATAAACATAATTAAGTTAAATATTGACACGCCGCGAGCGGCGCGAGGGTCCGCGCGGCGAAAATTACGTAATCGCTGAGGCTCCGCCCGTGCGCGAGTGCCTCGCGCGGTCGTGCACCTCTAGAATTTTGTAACTTCGCGCGCGCGCTGCGCTTCAGCGCGATCGACAAAGTCATGTTTGCAGGGTTCATACACCTATACAAGGTGGAATTAAAGCACTTGTACGGCACTTTCAAGGTCCATTTCAATATTTTCCAGCATGATAAACATAATTAAGTTAAATATTGACGCGCCGCGAGCGGCGAGGGTCCGCGCGGCGAAAATGACGTAATTGCTGAGGCTCCGCCCGTGCGCGAGTGCCTCGCGCGCTGTCGCTGCGCGAGGTCGTGCACCTCTCTAAAGCCTGGTTTATACTTTCGCGAGTGACTGTAGCGCGCGGCTCCGCCCACCTCGCGCGACCCTGCGCGAGCGGTGTAGGCGTTTATACTTTCGCGAACGTCGCGAGCGTCGCTGCAGTGTTCTCCGAAACGATAGGTGGCGATAGGTGGCAGTGGAGAATAAAAAACCCCTGCAAAACCGGTGAAAGAACATTTTACCTGACCAGAGACCGTATATATACACCAGGCATCAAACATAAATATGACTTTGAAATGTTGTCCGAAACTATATGTGGTAGTATAAAGAAACACCCCTCAAAAAAAAGGGAATGAACATTTACCTGACGCATTTTAATGTTGCTTTGTGTTTCAGGTTTGAAAAGTGCTGGAATTTAGGCTAAAGTACATTAAAATGTTGAAATTACGTTAACAAATACGAGCCTCTTGTAATTCCAGGACGAAACATGAGAGAACGTGAAGACGTTAAGATTGGGCGTTTTGAAAATAAACAACCATTAAATAATGTGATAAAAAAGCGAATTATTTCGATTCATTTCGAGTATATGTATAAATATTTAAATTAATTAAGTTTAACGTGCTGGGAAATATTGAAATGGACCTTTAAAGTGACGTACAAGTGCTTTAATTCCACCTTGTATAGGTGTATGAACCCGGCAAACATGACTTTGTCCATCGCGCTGAAGCGCGGCACGCGCGCGAAGTTACAAAATTCTAGAGGTGCACGACCTCGCGCCGCGACAGCGCGTGAGGCCCTCGCGCACGGGCGGAGCCACAACGATTACGTCATTTTCGCCGCGCGGACCCTCGCGCCGCTCGCGGCGCGTCGAGTATAAAGCCTGGTTTATACTTTCGCGAGCGACCGTAGCGCGCGACTCCGCCCACCTCGCGCGACCCTGCGCGAGCGGTGTAGGCGTTTATACTTTCGCGAACGTCGCGAGCGTCGCTGCAGTGTTCTCCGAAACGATAGGTGGCGATAGGTGGCAGTGGAGAATAAAAAACCCCTGCAAAACCGGGAAAGAACATTTTTACCTGACCAGAGACCGTATATATACACATCAGGCATCAAACGTAAATATGGCTTTGCAGTGTTGTCCGAAACGATACGTTAACAAATACGAGCCTCTTGTAATTCCAGGGCGAAACATGAGAGAACGTGAAGACGTTAATATTGGGCGTTTTGAAAATAAACAACCATAAACTAATGTGATAAAAAAGCGAATTATTTCGATTCATTTCGAGTATATGTATAAATATTTAACTTAATTAAGTTTAACGTGCTGGGAAATATTGAAATGGACATTGAAAGTGACGTACAAGTGCTTTAATTCCACCTTGTATAGGTGTATGAACCCGGCAAACATGACTGTCCATCGCGCTGAAGCGCGGCGCGCGCGCGAAGTTGCAAAATTCGAGAGGTGCACGACCTCGCGCCGCGATAGCGCGCGAGGCCCTCGCGCACGGGCGGAGCCACAGCGATTACGTCATTTTCGCCGCGCGGACCCTCGCGCCGCTCGCGGCGCGTCGAGTATAAACCAGGCTTAAACCAGGCTTAATTTTGCAACTTCGCGCGCGCGCCGCGCTTCAGCGCCATCGACAAAGTCATGTTTGCAGGGTTCATACACCTATACAAGGTGGAATTAAAGCATTTGTACGGCACTTTCCCACTGCGCAAAGATACGTTGAAACGACGTCTTTTCCAAGTCATTTTTGCACGTCGGATTTTGGTCCCCTGAAGGTGCAGACTGTGACGCCAGATGACGTCTTTTTTCCGACGTCTTCTGCACGTCGTGTATCGACGACCCCGGGACGTCCGGATAAGGGCCATTTCTAGTCCAAATGAAGTCTTGTGTAGGTCTTTTTTGCGTAAAACGTTGACTCCTTTTAGACATCGTTTTTATAAGCCTACCAACAGCTATTTCTAAATAGAGCTGTAATATCGAAGGAAATGCTTTCTTAAAACACAATTTCCATGGGGATTCATAGTTTCTGTGCACAACTAGTGCCATTTTAGAAGGTAGCATTTTGTCCTGGTAAATTTTCCTAGCTTCCTTTCCGTCGCAGCAGATAACTGGAAACGTATACAAAAGTGTAAGGTTCAAATCTGCTGAGCCTAACGAACTTCAGAAAGATGAACGGGAACAATAAACAGGTCCGCCACCTTCTGGCACCAGTTACACACGTTACAATTGTATATGCTTTACAAATAAATCACATGAATGGCATTTCCAATTTCTTTCCACCTTCATTTTTATTGATCACTGGCCAAAACGCCAACTTATAAAAGTAGTAATGTCTGTGGTAAATTCCATCCAATACGTGAGTAGCTAGCTAGCCTTTTGGCTAACGTTAAAACGTAACAAACCTTACAAAAATCCATTACAAAAGTACAAGGTAATGTGATTATATCTATTGATCTGTTACTACAACATATAAACATTTTAGGTTAATATTTTGAGGTTTGTTAAAGACCAGTTGTTAATGTTACCTTGAAATCGCCAGTAAATAACTGTAAAAAGTAACGGATTTCTTTTTAATTTAAACTCCTAAATGCGCGAGGCAACTCGCTCGAGCTTTTTATGTAGGCTCACTTTTGTATCATAGTCAATTGATTGTATTTAACATAATAGTTATACATAAATATTATATATAAACAAATATTTTGATAATACATACATTTTCTTATACGTGTCTACATTAAATAATGTATAATAATATGGATTTATTACAGTTCACAGGCTGCACCATTGAGGACATGGAGTTTTAGGTTGACGGAGTCGAGCAAAAGTGTTTATCGCCCAAAAGACAAATTTTCTCATACCGCTTTACTCAACATTTAGAAATGTTCATTAATATAAAAAAAACAAATATTATGTATCATGTACATTTCTGTACCCTTCTTAGACGTCTCCGTGACGTTGAAATTCCGACGTTCAAGTGTTTAACTGCATATCGACGTCCAAGTGGGGTCATAGTTAGACGTCCAAATAACGGACCTAGTTTGCACGTCGAGTAGAAGTCCAGAATTGGTCTTGGACCGACGGACGCAATATAGACTTGATCTGCACGTCCATAAGACGTCTAATGTTTAGTGGGTTCAAGGTCCATTTCAATATTTTCCAGCTTGATAAACATAATTCAGTTAAATATTGACACGCCGCGAGCGGCGCGAGGGTCCGCGCGGCGAAAATTACGTAATCGCTGAGGCTCCGCCCGTGCGCGAGTGCCTCGCGCGGTCGTGCACCTGTCGAATTTTGTAACTTCGCGCGTGCGCTGCGCTTCAGCGCGATCGACAAAGTCATGTTTGCAGGGTTCATACACCTATACAAGGTGGAATTAAAGCACTTGTACGGCACTTTCAAGGTCCATTTCAATATTTTCCAGCATGATAAACATAATTAAGTTAAATATTAATACATATACTCGAAATGATTCAAAATAATTCGCTTTTTTATCACATTATTTGATGGTTGTTTATTTTCAAAACGCTCAATCTTAACGTCTTCACGTTCTCTCATGTTTCGTCCTGGAATTACAAGAGGCTCGTATTTGTTAACGTAATTTCAACATTTTAATGTACTTTAGCCTAAATTCCAGCACTTTTCAAACCTGAAACACAAAGCAACATTAAAATGCGTCAGGTAAATGTTCATGAATATATATACAGATAAAAACGGTCTGCAAGCGAGTTAAATTTAATTAGTGGTCGGCCGTTATCGGCGTTAACGGCCCACCACTAATATATATACACATATTCACACGCACGCACACACACACAGCATAATTATATATGTATGTGTCTGTGTGTCCTCATTATTGATGGCTATAAAATCGCATCACCGTGTCATACTTTAATGTCCTGCACTGATGAGCTGCGCGAGCCTCAGAATTGTTCGAATGGAGGCTGCGTTCGAATACCATTACAAGTTTGTTAGCCACCTAGCTCTCTCATATTTTTCCTTGTTCTTTCCTTAAGATTTTTTCGCATTAATAAAATGTTTGCCTACGTACAATACATCGAAGACGGAGTAAAAAATATTGTACATATTAAAGACATCAAAAACTTTGACCCAAAAAATACAGAAGACTATTCTGCAGTACACGCATACTGGATTCTGTGGAAAGGGGAGTTATTCGCTGGCCAAATCTTGATGCTAAAAGGTAAGTAGCTAACGTTTTTATAATACAGAATAATAGTATATCGTATAATAATAACAATTCAACATTTTGTTTGACGTACGACGTGAGTTAAACTTGTCGCTATCTGATACAATTTGGCTACAAGTTACCCGAACCGGGATCTACAAAACATTACCTGTCGCAGCGATCAAAATTGTCCGTGGTCTGTTCATTAAATGTTACTTTGATCTGTCTGTATGAAGCTGTCTACACTGTCAAGACTGGATATTAGTTAGCAGGTTGTGCTACTCGTGTTACCATTAAGAGGGTTACTCAGCAACATCATCTACGAACCTAATAAGACCTAATAAGCCTTTATATAGTTAGTTGTGTCGCGTGCGGTAGCCTGGCGACCATGGACCACCTTGCTCGTTAAAATATATTTATAAAACAAAAGACTTACCTTCTGCACCAACAGCCGATGCAACATCCCATGCGTTGTCTTTCATTTTTTACATTCTTATAATTAGTCTGGTCTGAGAATCATATTAGTTGATCAAGTTTAAAAGGGCACGATTTAACCGAAAGGCTGCCTTCTACCTGTTCTTGGGTAATACTTAACTGAGAATGTTGGTGGAGAACTTTTCACTTCCCTTTTGAGGACCAAAATGCCGCAAGCGCACTGACAATATCTGCTCTTTAATTATAATTAAACACGGAGGTCTGTAAACTGTGATTTTCATGTTT
This sequence comes from Brachyhypopomus gauderio, assembly GCF_052324685.1. Taxonomy (NCBI): domain Eukaryota; kingdom Metazoa; phylum Chordata; class Actinopteri; order Gymnotiformes; family Hypopomidae; genus Brachyhypopomus; species Brachyhypopomus gauderio. The sequence goes on along the minus strand of NW_027507032.1, from coordinate 173,239 downwards.
TAGCTGAGCCATTTGTATAAGACAAATACTGAACATTCAATGATTAAACTATCATTCTGGGTTCGACATTCAGCATGAAAAAGAAACTGAGCATAATATAAATGTTTGTATTAATTTTTTGTATATAAATTTTATATAATCATATATAAAAATTATAAGAGGGAAGACTTGAGTGTGCCTGACCAGTATTACGGTTTAAAGTGTTACATATTTTTCTTCACAGACACTTCTGAAGAAATAGAGGACATTCTAGGTGCAGGGAAAAGGATTCGGGTTCCAAAGTTACTGGAGAGAAATCCTGTGGAGAGCCAGAGAAACTCAGAAAGGAAAGAAATTGAAGATACTGCTGTAAGTATATATGTGCATGCATATATATATATATATATATATATATATATATATATATATATATATATATATATATATATATATATATATATATATATGATAAGAGCAAGTGAGATGTTATGTGCTATTATTATTTGCAGATGTCACAAAAGGCAAGCATTATTGAGGGAAAGCGGGCCTCACTAATAGAAATTTTAAAAGAGCGGCAAAGCCAGAAAAGAATCCAGCCACTGTGTGCCTCTAATAGTCAATCAAAGAGGCAGAGGATTCTGCTGGATGATGAAACATCTAGTGGCAGTGATGATGAATTAATTGCCAAATCTGAATTTGATGAATTAAAGAAGAAGCACACAGTACTTGGGCATAAATATCAAGAAGCCATTAGTGAACTGGAACAACTGAGAAAATTGAACACTGAACTCCAAAAGTGTTTGGTCTCCAAAATCCTTCCTGGTAAGTTTGTAACACTCACCCTTCTTTCCTAAAAGGCTGCCTCACAAAACACAAAACAATCGTTATCATTTTATCTAAACTGGAATTTAAAGCTGTACTATTTATTGAATGTAATGACAGTGAATTACATTTAAGGTCTCATTTATGTTATAGAGAATAACAGCCTTCCTGATTTTATGGACACCCCTCAAACAATTAGTAAGACCTTTCAGTTATACTGCTATTACTATTACTGTTGTTATTATATTTTGAACATTATCTGTTTTGCTTGAGAAGGTGTTTGTGGTTTTGTTGCATATAACACTAACAGCTTGTTGCGTCTACCTATTGTCTAATAAAAAAGCCCTAGTTAATGTTCATTTAATCTGTGATACAAACTTGTACTGAAGATTTATTATCATTATATTATACATTTCAGGGCAATCCAACTTGTCACCCCCATTAAACACTTCTCAAGCAACAGTTGGTAAGTATATTGCTAATAAAACATGAATGACTTGGTTACACTTATACATTCATCCTATCTCTGATAAGAGATAAGAGACATGCACAATAATATTGTACTATTTAATCATTCTACAACTGTCATTTACCAAAAGTAAGGTAATAATTATTAAATTATTTTATATTTGCAGTAGAAATAAGCCAACAGAAAGAGCAAGCTTCAGAAGAAGAAAGGGTATTTTAGATTTAATTATAAATGTACAGTAACGGTGGTATTGTCTTTGATTATACTGATATGATTTACATATAATCGTGAAATAAAATAAAATTTCACACAGACGCACATTGGTGAAGGAATTTACATCAATACAAATCAGTGGAAGAGAGTCCAAGGAAACAGCAAGGACAGCTTGTTTGTGAAGGAGCTGGCAGTGTGCATTTGGGGCACAAACATTTTGGCCAACCGGAGTCTGGAGGGTAAAAGTTGTCCAACAACAAAGACAACCCCCAGGCCCCCTCTAACCCCTCACAAATTAAGAGCACTAAAAAGTAAGTAAGAATGTTGATAAAGAATACTAATCTGAAAATGATGGAGGATATTACTGCTGCATGAAATATTACATGTGTCTCTTTTGGACCAGGACACTTGAATTTTATTAAAATTTCTCAATGACCTGCTAATAATCTTATACATATCTTCTGTGCAAAATGTTGACATTTAATAAAACTGTTCATAATAATAGTCATGTGGCCTTTGAGCAGGTTATCTAGTCTTCATATAGGCTAGAAGTTTATACCTCACATTTAGGAGTTTAGCTCCTCTGAGAAGGCCTATACATGCAAGTAAATGATTTGTACTTTGTTTCAAGTAAATAGTTTTTGAAGTCTTTAGAAAACTATATGATTTTATTGTTGTGCAGTAACATGCATATTTTATGCATATTAAAGTTTTCTCATGACATTTTGCTTTATTTTGTTTTGTTAAAGATTGCTTCCAAAAGTGGCTCGAGACAAAAAACCTGGAAGAGTTCGAGCTAAGGACCAGAGCAGGAAAATTTGGACGTTATGTTACAGAAAAAATCCAAGACATCAACAAAAAACAAAAAAAAACAAAATCAATAAGTACATGATTTGTTATTTGATAAAATTATATTACTTGTTTAAAATGTCGTTTGTGCAAATAGCATTTTATTAAAGCAGCTGTTATAATAATTTCTCAGTAAATTAAGAAAAATAAATATTTTTGAGTTGTCTTTTAAAATTGTCTTTGTTTCTTGCCTATTTTGCAAACTGGTCTATTAACAGTAAAGCATAGGTGTTAGGGCAGGTGTGCACATGTTTAAACATTCCCTGCTTGTTTTAGTGTTGCTCTCCTCCAGCATGCCTAATTTAATTGTCATTTAGGAAAACATCAAAATGTTCCAGACAGAAAATCCACGACCATGGTTGAGGCACATTGTATAATATTCTGGTCACTTGACAGTTCTGCAACAAGCTATCAAAGGTTAATTGTAAATTTAAAATACTAGTTATTTTACAGAATACCAGGTACAAGCTGGTTTTGGACAGTAAAACCACCCACCAGCAACAAGATGGTTTAAGATGGTGTAACCAGCTATAAACCAGCTACCACCTATGAACCAGCTAACAGCTGGTTTTGAATGGTTTAACCAGCTACCAGCTACAAACCAGCTACCAGGTTCCAAAACACAGCTTAAGCTGGTCAAGCTGGTTAACCAGCTTGACCAGCTTAAGATGGTATGAGCTGGTTTTTCCAGCAGGGCAGGCTTTAAGCTGGTTTATACTTGAAGCCTGGTTTATACTTGACGCGCCGCGAGCGGCGCGAGGGTCCGCGCGGCGAAAATGACGTAATCGCTGAGGCTCCGCCCGTGCGCGAGTGCCTCGCGCGCTGTCGCTGCACGAGGTCGTGCACCTCTCGAATTTTGCAACTTTGCGCGCGCGCCGCGCTTCAGCGCGATCGACAAAGTCATGTTTGCAGGGTTCATACACCTATACAAGGTGGAATTAAAGCACTTGTACGGCACTTTCAAGGTCCATTTCAATATTTTCCAGCATGATAAACATAATTAAGTTAAATATTGACACGCCGCGAGCGGCGCGAGGGTCCGCGCGGCGAAAATTACGTAATCGCTGAGGCTCCGCCCGTGCGCGAGTGCCTCGCGCGGTCGTGCACCTCTAGAATTTTGTAACTTCGCGCGCGCTGCGCTTCAGCGCGATCGACAAAGTCATGTTTGCAGGGTTCATACACCTATACAAGGTGGAATTAAAGCACTTGTACGGCACTTTCAAGGTCCATTTCAATATTTTCCAGCATGATAAACATAATTAAGTTAAATATTGACGCGCCGCGAGCGGCGAGGGTCCGCGCGGCGAAAATGACGTAATTGCTGAGGCTCCGCCCGTGCGCGAGTGCCTCGCGCGCTGTCGCTGTCGCTGCGCGAGGTCGTGCACCTCTCTAATTTTGCAACTTCGCGCGCGCGCCGCGCTTCAGCGCCATCGACAAAGTCATGTTTGCAGGGTTCATACACCTATACAAGGTGGAATTAAAGCATTTGTACGGCACTTTCCCACTGCGCAAAGATACGTTGAAACGTACTCTTTTCCAAGTCATTTTTGCACGTCGGATTTTGGTCCCCTGAAGGTGCAGACTGTGACGCCAGATGACGTCTTTTTTCCGACGTCTTCTGCACGTCGTGTATCGACGACCCCGGGACGTCCGGATAAGGGCCATTTCTAGTCCAAATGAAGTCTTGTGTAGGTCTTTTTTGCGTAAAACGTTGACTCCTTTTAGACATCGTTTTTATAAGCCTACCAACAGCTATTTCTAAATAGAGCTGTAATATCGAAGGAAATGCTTTCTTAAAACACAATTTCCATGGGGATTCATAGTTTCTGTGCACAACTAGTGCCATTTTAGAAGGTAGCATTTTGTCCTGGTAAATTTTCCTAGCTTCCTTTCCGTCGCAGCAGATAACTGGAAACGTATACAAAAGTGTAAGTGTAGCGCTTTAGACACGAATGGGTGATAACGTACAGTAAGGTTACCTCAATTGACAATAGGGATAACACCAATGGACCAGTTAGGTTCGCTCGGGGAGCAAGTACATGGAAGAAATGAGACCAGGGATTGTTGAAATTTTAAAATGTATTGAAAGTTCTTTTTGTAAGATCTTTGAAATAAAACAAACGATCTTTAAACAAAACAGGTGTTCACAAAATACAATTTTCACAGAAAGTAAAAGAATATGAATGATCAACCCACAGGTAAATATGCACCTTTACTCAGTTTCACCTTTTACTTTGAGTTAAAGTGTTAATCAGGTCTAACACATATTTCTTTCTTTTAGATGTATTTACTCAACCTCTGTAAGTACTTATTATTATTATGGTATATTTGCAGCTATTTTATCAACTAATTAATTAATTTATCCTTCTAGGTTCCCTTTAATTTAGGAGAAGTATTACGGTAAGTATTATATTTATTATCTTGGTAGGCTAGAGTTTAGAAATTTATTCTCTGTTTAAGAAGTTAGTTCAGGATTAGTTCTATGTTAGATTAACCTTTAGATTATTTAACCCAAAAACCATGAGTTTTACAGAACCATGAACAGTTACAGTAAAACAAAAAAAAACCAATAACCTCTTGTTTTCTTTCCACAGTTCTCAAATCTACAGAAATAAAATAACTTGTTCAAAACAATTAAAATGTCCAACTTCTTGTTTCAGTGTCTAATATTTTTTTCTTCCAGAAAAAAAAATGCTTTTGAATCAAATTTCAGTTCATTCAATTACCAGTGTCCGTGTGAGTGGAAACTGCTCAAGAAAATATTCCAAAGAGAAAATATACTCAAAGTTTACTCGTGTTGTCCGATACGGGCTTGGCTCGCCATCTTGACACCCACTCAGTGCACCGGCCGTGTGCAGCTGAGCGATGTGAAGAGAGTTCTTGAAGATAAATCAATCCCAACCAAAAAACTGACCTGTTTACATAAAACAGCGTCTGAGTAACTCATATCATTTCTACAGTTCACTTAGCAAGATTAGCTTAGCTTAGCTGCTTGTGTTACATTCAATAGGATTAGTTTAGCATAGCGAGTAGCGCTAGCCGCTAAGCTAATTAGCGATATTTCATAGCTCTATTTACGTGACAGTTTCAATCAAAACACGTATAAAAGTGTGTTTAACACTCACCGAATCCACCCCGGTGTTCTTACACCGTATATTTTGATGAAACCTGGTTCAAAGTTCTCCTCCGTCTGCAGATTACCTAGGGCTAACTTAGAAAGTTTGGAAAGCTCGCAAAAGGATAAACTTCCTCCGTTTACCCTACTTTAGAGACGTCCTAGGTTCACTAGGTTCAGCGACCGTACTCAGCTATGATTAGAAAAGCTAAATCCTAGCATTTTCTAGGTTTAATACTCTTAGGTTCAGAAGTGCTCTCTCTATCTCTCACACAGAAGTCGTTCTGAGTATCCGAGCACTGCCCACTCCTCAACATAACCCGCTTCCGTCTCGCGGAGCAGTATGATTGGCTGCTGTTTAGCGCTCTTTCATTCTCTGGGAAACTGGTTGGCTACTTTTTTAGCGCCTTGAACCCTCTGAGAACTGATTGGCTGCATTTTTTTCCTTTTTAGCGCCTTAAAATCTATTATTTCTTTTCTGAAATAAATTAAGTTTCTCTTTTTTTTATTTTAACCTCTGTCTGGAAGAGTTTTTAATCTATTGGTGAATTATTTATACTATTTCAGAATAAATATAGATTATAATTATTATTTGCATTCTCCATTAATCTACTTTATCAGTGTCTGTGACCCATTTAAGACCTGGGTTACACCCTCCCGCCTTTAACTGCATTCACGTCCCTGTGCATTGGACTAATGGGGTGTTTCACAGCAGGCTTGACGTATTCCATAGAGGCAGCTTCTACAAGAGACTGGGTGAGGGCTGTAGTCATACCTTGGAACAGGGATTGGACTATGGAAATCAGCGGGTTTCCTAGCTCTGGGTAGGTTAGTCTCTTTGCTTTTCCTCTTTGTCTTGTGGAGCGTCTCACTGAGGCTTGAACTTCTTCATCATCAGATTCCTCTGTGGAATGCTGTAGGTGTTCTGCATTTTCTTCTTCCACTTCAGCAGGTGTAGCAGATTGTGACAATTCAGAATTGACAGCTGGATCATCTACATGGTCTGTAGGTAAGTATTCTATTTCTGCAACTCTTTCAAATAGGTTTTCTCTTTCAGGGATGTTCTCAGGTAAGTTCTCTCTTTCAGGGATGTTCTCAGGTAAGTTCTCTCTTTCAGGTGCTCTAGGTTCAGCAGGCAGATTCTTTACAGCTGGTTCATGCCGGATTCTGAAATTAGAGTCAACTGGTATTCTCTTATCCTCATGGATCTGAACAATTTTTACTGGTTCAAGTCTTAAAGGGACTGAAGAATAGTAGACTGGGTAGTCATCTGGATCAGAGTTGGAATCAGACTCTTCTGAATTCTCTTTGGGTGGCATCTGTCGTGTTCTTGGTCTCCTCACCTTGGTAACAGGGAGGTCAGCATCTTCTGGTGACAGGAAGTTGCATGGTCGGAGCAAATCTCGGTGCAATGTACGTAGGGGCCCAGCCTTGTTCTCAGGCTTTACCGTGTACACTGGGAGTTCTCCTGCTCTGTCTACAACAACATACACAGTAGATTCCCATTTATCTGACAATTTGTGTTTGCCCCTCAGTTTCACATTCCTGACTAATACACTATCACCCTTCTCTAGGGTTGATTCAGTGACTCTTCTGTCAAATCTGGCCTTGTTTCTTTCAGCAGATTTTGCAGCATTCTCTGTAGCCAATCTATAGCTCTCTTCCAATTGACTTCTCAGGTGGCTCACATACTGAGAGTGAGTTCTTCCATGTTGCTTGTTGACAGAAACATTGAAAGCAAGGTCAATTGGCAGTCTTGGTTTCCTTCCGAACATAAGCTCATAAGGGGTAAATCCTGTACTGTCATGCTTTGTACAGTTGTAAGCATGTACTAATGGCTTTACAAAATCTCGCCAACATGTCTTCTCTTTCTCTTGCAAAGTCCCAATCATGCTCAGTAGCGTCCGATTGAATCGTTCTACTGGATTTCCACGTGGATGATATGGTGTAGTCCTTACTTTACGGATTCCCATGACTTCACATAACTCTTTGATCGTTTTTGATTCAAAATCAGGACCTTGGTCACTGTGCAGTTTTTCAGGAACACCATAGTGGATTATGAAGTTCTCCCATAGGCACTTGGCTACAGTCCTGGCCTTCTGATTGGGAGTAGGTATTGCCACAGCATACTTGGTGAAATAATCTGTGATTACCAAGATGTCTTTGGTGTTACTGCGATCTGGCTCTAATGACAGGAAGTCCATACACACCAATTCTAGGGGTCTGGTTGCTCTGATGTTAACTAGTGGAGCAGCTCTTTCAGCTGGTGCTTTCCTGAGTACACAGCGACTACAAGTCTTAAGCTTCCTCTCTACATCTAATGCCATTTGGGGCCAATAAAAGCGTGCTCTTAAAAGATCTAGGGTACGCTCAAACCCTAGATGGCCCATGTCATCGTGGAGGCTCTTCATTACCATCTCTCTTAGCTCTTCTGGTAGAACTAACTGGAAATTGACATCTTGTCCTACTTGTCTTTTCCTGTACAAAATTCCATCCTTCAGTTGTAATCGATTCCATTCTCGACACATCATGGAAAGTTTTGGCATCTCTCTTCTCGCAGATGGGGGTGGCACCTCTCCCCTTTCAAAGGATGAGATTACTTCCCTGATAACAGGATCTGATCTCTGCTTCTGTTGTAACTCAGCCTCAGTTATCATCGGGATTACAGGAAACCCTTCAACATGTTCACCCAACACGAAAGCGTCAGGTATGGAATCAGGATGAGTGGCCAAGGATCCGACTAAGGGAATGGATTCAACTTCTGATGCATTCAAGGATGGCTGGCATACTAACCGAGCTTCACAGATTGCTTGGACCACTTCTGTGCTCACTTCTGCATTAGTGGTAAGCTCTGGTAAGTGCTGCAGTGTAAACTGTCTGATTCTGTCTTGTTCTTTCTGTGATGTAGGATCATCTATCCTAGTATTCATGGGATGGCGTGAGAGAGCATCTGCATCTAGGTTATGTTTCCCAGGTCTATATTGCAACTTAAAGGAAAACGTTGACAAAGCTGACAACCACCTGTAGCTTGCAGCGTCCAACTTCGCTGAAGTGAGGATGTACGTCAGCGGATTGCTGTCAGTAATCACTGTGAATGAATTTCCATATAAATAGTCAGAAAATTTGCCTGTTACAGCCCACTTGAGGGCCAAGAACTCAAGCTTATGCGCTGGGTATCGCGCTTCACTCTTTGAAAGACCACGACTGGCATATGCTATTACTCGTTGGTGCCCATCCTGCTCCTGGTATAAGGCAGCTCCGAGACCAATGGTGCTGGCGTCGGTGTGTAAGACGTATGGCAGACTGGGGTTGGCAAATCCCAGGACAGGGGCTGAAGTAAGCTTAGCGATGACTGTGTCAAAAGCTTCCTGACAGTTTTCTGTCCAACGGTCTCCAAACAGTTCTTTTGGCTTGTAGTACTGATTTTGACTTTTGGTCAGTTGGCACCCTTTTCTCTTAGGAGCATATCCTGCAGTTAGCTCATTCAGGGGTTTGACTATCTTTGAGAAGTCTCTGATGAACCTTCGATAGTACCCTGCAAATCCTAAAAAGGAACGGAGTTCTTTGAGGTTCTTGGGACTCGGCCAGTTCTTCAGGACTGCAATTTTCTCTGGGTCGGTTTCGACTCCATTACGGGATACAATGTGTCCAAGGTATCTGACAGATGTTTGGAAGAATTTACACTTCTCAGGGGATAACTTGAGACCATACTCCTTGAGGCGTTGGAGAACTTTGAAAAGGCGCTCCTCGTGCTCTTCCAAGGTTTCTGAGAAGATGATGAGATCGTCCAGAAAGACGATGACTTCTCTCAGATTGAGGTCTGACATACACTTCTCCATGAGCCTTTGAAATGTGCTTGGGGCATTGGTGATCCCTTGCGGCATACGGTTCCACTCCCAGAATCCTAATGGGCATACAAAAGCTGTTTTGTGTTTGTCTGCTTCTTCTAGCTCTATCTGATAATACCCTGACTTCAGATCAAGAACTGAGAACCACTTGGACCCTGTCAGCACAGAAAAGGTTTCCTCCAAATGAGGTAGAGCATATGCATCTTTCACTGTTTGCAGATTGAGTTTACGGTAATCTACGCAGAGCCTTACTTCACCGTTTTTTCTTCCTGACTACAACAATAGGGGATGAAAAGGAGGACTCAGACTCTCTGATTACTCCAGACTCTAATAACTCTTCTAAATGTCTTTTAACTGCATCAAAGTCCTGAGGATGTATGGGTCTAGCTCGCTGTTTGAAAGGAGCTTCATCAGACAACTTGATGCGATGTTTCACTTGGTTTGTGTGTCCAAAGTCCAGGTCATGGTGAGCAAAGATTTCAGGCATAGCTCTCAGTTTGCACTCTATCCTTTCTCTCCACTCAGTTGGGATAGGTGAATCATCAAAGTCGAACTTGATATTTGCATCTGTGACAGAGGCTGTTATAGGTAAGGTATCACTGGGCAGGATTTGTTGCAGTGCATGCAATTCAGCAAGAACTCTGTTAGGAGTTAGAGTGATATCATGGTCTGTCTCATTCCTCAGCACAACAGGCAGCTTAGCATGAAACTTGTCAGGCAGAGTAATCAGGCTGTTGGTCACAATGAGGCCACCAGGAAAAGAAGCTGTTGAGGGTGACTCCAGAACAACCCAGCGGTCGGCACCTCTGTGGTTTACAGATCCCTCCACAATAGAGCTCTGGCGTGCCGGGATGACCTCGGGTACATTACTGTGAAGCCTTACGGTGCCTACTGTGCAGTTTTCAGTTTGTTTATGTCTCATTTCCAGTGTTTTCAGGACCATTTTATAGCCATGATGCGGTGACTGATGGTTGAGCCGATTCCTCTCAAAATGCTTCTCATACAGGACATCCAAGGTGTTTGTTCCTATCAGCAAGGTGGGTCGTGTGGCTTCGCTGATGTCTGCGACAACTAAGGCTAGGGTAGGAACTTCCACAGCTGTACCTAGAAATTCTTTTGGAAAAGTGATATTCAATTCTACATAACCTGAATAAGGAACAGGCTGTCCATTAGCTGCTTCTACTTCTAGAAGATCACCAATAGGGTTACATCTCAGGGTTGGCTGATGTGTCTCATGAAAGGATTGGGAAACAGTTGTCACCTGTGACCCTGTGTCAAGCAAGCAGTTGTATGTCTGTCCATTGATTACCACTTTAGAAGTACACTTGGTCCCTACGAGACCTCTTGGTAAGTTACCATATGTTTTGGTCTGCGTGGTTTGGTTATTTACACTAGCCCTGGTAACATTAGGGTTCTTAGTTCTCTGTGAGATTGCCGGGTTCACTGGATTGTGTTCTCTGTCCCAAGCATGCTGCTTCTCAATCAATTGCTTCTTTTTAGTAGCTACTAGGGAAGGATTGGAATCAGCTGAACAAAATACAGCAGTATGTCCGTCTTCCCCACAGCAGAAACAGTACCATGGTCTTGGCCTTTGACTGGGCTCTCGGGGTGCACTTATCTGTGTTTCTTGTGTCACTGCTCTGTCTCTTTTCTTGTTTCTCATCTCTGACAGCATTGCAATGGGTTTCTGTGGCTCTGGAACCATGTTGGCAACTTGACTCTGTAATTGGGCCACTTGTTGTCTCAGCTCTAAAATAGCACCGCCTGAGTACTCAGGGCATTTTGGCTTCGGCTTTGACACTTTAAGTTGCCCTTGCAGGTCTTTGATTTGTTTCCTTAGGCTGTTAACCTCAGTACTAAGGGATTCTTCTTCTTGGCTTATGTCACAAGTCTCAGCCCTGACAGCATGGGAACTGGCACGAAACTTTGCATTACCAAGATGCTTCTTCATTCTCACGTCTTTGGCAATGTGTTTATCTTCTTCCATACGAAGATGGAACAAAAGCTCAGAAAAGGAAGGTGGGTTGTTCCTCTTTTGTTCCAGCTGGAGATCAGCAAGTAACGCATTATCCCAACATCCACGGCAGAACTGGCGTAACAGGTGCCTGTTCATTTCGCTGGTGGGTAAACTGCCTTGTTTGATCACTTTACTTAAGACAATGTAGAGCCTTTGGAGGTATTCAGATGGCTTTTCACCAGCATCCTGTAGAGTATTCAAAAATCTAGCAAAGAGCTCGTCGCCGTCTTCGACAGTGGCGTAAGCTGAGTCAAGTAGATCAAGATACGCTCTTGGGGAAGCCTGTGGTCCCAGATGCTTTACTAGATTAGCTGCTGGAGGCAATAGACTATCAAGAACTCTTCTAGATCGACACAAGTCTGACATTGCAGGGTCTTGCAGAAGTAGCTCAACATTGTTTCTCCAAGTCTCATAATCTACCTCATTGTTAGGATGGGGTTTCTTTCCTGAAAAGACTCTGAGCCTTACTGGGGCATTTGCAGATGCTGCGGTTTCTCCACTCCTTATAACATGTTCAACAACAACTCGTTGGATAGCAGGTGGGTTCAATTCCTCAGGTGTGAGCACCATATTATGTCCCGATCGTCTTTCTGAGTTCATCACTGGGAAGCTCTGAGAATGCGTTGGTGAATGTGGATAAGCTGAAGGCACTTGATTCATAGGTTCTGCCTCACATAAGCTGGAATCATCTTGGATTCGGTCAGTTTGGTTGTCTTCTTGAGATTCCATTGTTTCACGGCATAGGGAGAGTTGCTCTTGTAAAAGTTCTACTAGTGGTTTTCTGCTCTGTGCTGCTAGCTTTTGAAATTCTGCTAGGAACCAGTTTGCATCAGTTTTTGTGGCTGAAGGCATGTATACACTTGCCAAAGCAGTTATCTTGTAGGAGACATCTTTTTGCCTTGAACTACGGTAAGTAAGGGGCAGCAAAGGTCTTAGAGTTCCGAGAGCTAAAGAGCTTTTAAACTCGATTATTGCACTTTTGTGAAAGGCTGACGTGGGGTTATCAATATGAAGTACCCTTCCAATGTAGCCATGCTGCTCTAAATAGTCAGATAGTTCTGTATCTATCTCTGTCTCAGTTAAACCACTAACAAGAACTGAGTTAGCAACTATAACTGCTTCTTGTTCTACAATCTCCATGGTGAGTATACGCTTTGAGTACTGATTTAGATCTAGCTTTTGCTTAGCTTACTTCTGTAGTTTATAGGTACGTGTTCTAGTTATTTGGTCTCACTGCTTTCAGTTTTTATTGCTCCTGGCTGGGCTCGCCAAGTTTTATGTAGCGCTTTAGACACGAATGGGTGATAACGTACAGTAAGGTTACCTCAATTGACAATAGGGATAACACCAATGGACCAGTTAGGTTCGCTCGGGGAGCAAGTACATGGAAGAAATGAGACCAGGGATTGTTGAAATTTTAAAATGTATTGAAAGTTCTTTTTGTAAGATCTTTGAAATAAAACAAACGATCTTTAAACAAAACAGGTGTTCACAAAATACAATTTTCACAGAAAGTAAAAGAATATGAATGATCAACCCACAGGTAAATATGCACCTTTACTCAGTTTCACCTTTTACTTTGAGTTAAAGTGTTAATCAGGTCTAACACATATTTCTTTCTTTTAGATGTATTTACTCAACCTCTGTAAGTACTTATTATTATTATGGTATATTTGCAGCTATTTTATCAACTAATTAATTAATTTATCCTTCTAGGTTCCCTTTAATTTAGGAGAAGTATTACGGTAAGTATTATATTTATTATCTTGGTAGGCTAGAGTTTAGAAATTTATTCTCTGTTTAAGAAGTTAGTTCAGGATTAGTTCTATGTTAGATTAACCTTTAGATTATTTAACCCAAAAACCATGAGTTTTACAGAACCATGAACAGTTACAGTAAAACAAAAAAAAACCAATAACCTCTTGTTTTCTTTCCACAGTTCTCAAATCTACAGAAATAAAATAACTTGTTCAAAACAATTAAAATGTCCAACTTCTTGTTTCAGTGTCTAATATTTTTTTCTTCCAGAAAAAAAAATGCTTTTGAATCAAATTTCAGTTCATTCAATTACCAGTGTCCGTGTGAGTGGAAACTGCTCAAGAAAATATTCCAAAGAGAAAATATACTCAAAGTTTACTCGTGTTGTCCGATACGGGCTTGGCTCGCCATCTTGACACCCACTCAGTGCACCGGCCGTGTGCAGCTGAGCGATGTGAAGAGAGTTCTTGAAGATAAATCAATCCCAACCAAAAAACTGACCTGTTTACATAAAACAGCGTCTGAGTAACTCATATCATTTCTACAGTTCACTTAGCAAGATTAGCTTAGCTTAGCTGCTTGTGTTACATTCAATAGGATTAGTTTAGCATAGCGAGTAGCGCTAGCCGCTAAGCTAATTAGCGATATTTCATAGCTCTATTTACGTGACAGTTTCAATCAAAACACGTATAAAAGTGTGTTTAACACTCACCGAATCCACCCCGGTGTTCTTACACCGTATATTTTGATGAAACCTGGTTCAAAGTTCTCCTCCGTCTGCAGATTACCTAGGGCTAACTTAGAAAGTTTGGAAAGCTCGCAAAAGGATAAACTTCCTCCGTTTACCCTACTTTAGAGACGTCCTAGGTTCACTAGGTTCAGCGACCGTACTCAGCTATGATTAGAAAAGCTAAATCCTAGCATTTTCTAGGTTTAATACTCTTAGGTTCAGAAGTGCTCTCTCTATCTCTCACACAGAAGTCGTTCTGAGTATCCGAGCACTGCCCACTCCTCAACATAACCCGCTTCCGTCTCGCGGAGCAGTATGATTGGCTGCTGTTTAGCGCTCTTTCATTCTCTGGGAAACTGGTTGGCTACTTTTTTAGCGCCTTGAACCCTCTGAGAACTGATTGGCTGCATTTTTTTCCTTTTTAGCGCCTTAAAATCTATTATTTCTTTTCTGAAATAAATTAAGTTTCTCTTTTTTTTATTTTAACCTCTGTCTGGAAGAGTTTTTAATCTATTGGTGAATTATTTATACTATTTCAGAATAAATATAGATTATAATTATTATTTGCATTCTCCATTAATCTACTTTATCAGTGTCTGTGACCCATTTAAGACCTGGGTTACATAAGGTTCAAATCTGCTGAGCCTAACGAACTTCAGAAAGATGAACGGGAACAATAAACAGGTCCGCCACCTTCTGGCACCAGTTACACACGTTACAATTGTATATGCTTTACAAATAAATCACATGAATGGCATTTCCAATTTCTTTCCACCTTCATTTTTATTGATCACTGGCCAAAACGCCAACTTATAAAAGTAGTAATGTCTGTGGTAAATTCCATCCAATACGTGAGTAGCTAGCTAGCCTTTTGGCTAACGTTAAAACGTAACAAACCTTACAAAAATCCATTACAAAAGTACAAGGTAATGTGATTATATCTATTGATCTGTTACTACAACATATAAACATTTTAGGTTAATATTTTGAGGTTTGTTAAAGACCAGTTGTTAATGTTACCTTGAAATCGCCAGTAAATAACTGTAAAAAGTAACGGATTTCTTTTTAATTTAAACTCCTAAATGCGCGAGGCAACTCGCTCGAGCTTTTTATGTAGGCTCACTTTTGTATCATAGTCAATTGATTGTATTTAACATAATAGTTATACATAAATATTATATATAAACAAATATTTTGATAATACATACATTTTCTTATACGTGTCTACATTAAATAATGTATAATAATATGGATTTATTACAGTTCACAGGCTGCACCATTGAGGACATGGAGTTTTAGGTTGACGGAGTCGAGCAAAAGTGTTTATCGCCCAAAAGACAAATTTTCTCATACCGCTTTACTCAACATTTAGAAATGTTCATTAATATAAAAAAAACAAATATTATGTATCATGTACATTTCTGTACCCTTCTTAGACGTCTCCGTGACGTTGAAATTCCGACGTTCAAGTGTTTAACTGCATATCGACGTCCAAGTGGGGTCATAGTTAGACGTCCAAATAACGGACCTAGTTTGCACGTCGAGTAGAAGTCCAGAATTGGTCTTGGACCGACGGACGCAATATAGACTTGATCTGCACGTCCATAAGACGTCTAATGTTTAGTGGGTTCAAGGTCCATTTCAATATTTTCCAGCTTGATAAACATAATTCAGTTAAATATTCACACGCCGCGAGCGGCGCGAGGGTCCGCGCGGCGAAAATTACGTAATCGCTGAGGCTCCGCCCGTGCGCGAGTGCCTCGCGCGGTCGTGCACCTGTCGAATTTTGTAACTTCGCGCGTGCGCTGCGCTTCAGCGCGATCGACAAGGTCATGTTTGCAGGGTTCATACACCTATACAAGGTGGAATTAAAGCACTTGTACGGCACTTTCAAGGTCCATTTCAATATTTTCCAGCATGATAAACATAATTAAGTTAAATATTAATACATATACTCGAAATGATTCAAAATAATTCGCTTTTTTATCACATTATTTGATGGTTGTTTATTTTCAAAACGCTCAATCTTAACGTCTTCACGTTCTCTCATGTTTCGTCCTGGAATTACAAGAGGCTCGTATTTGTTAACGTAATTTCAACATTTTAATGTACTTTAGCCTAAATTCCAGCACTTTTCAAACCTGAAACACAAAGCAACATTAAAATGCGTCAGGTAAATGTTCATGAATATATATACAGATAAAAACGGTCTGCAAGCGAGTTAAATTTAATTAGTGGTCGGCCGTTATCGGCGTTAACGGCCCACCACTAATATATATACACATATTCACACGCACGCACACACACACAGCATAATTATATATGTATGTGTCTGTGTGTCCTCATTATTGCTGGCTATAAAATCGCATCACCGTGTCATACTTTAATGTCCTGCACTGATGAGCTGCGCGAGCCTCAGAATTGTTCGAATGGAGGCTGCGTTCGAATACAATTACAAGTTTGTTAGCCACCTAGCTCTCTCATATTTTTCCTTGTTCTTTCCTTAAGATTTTTTCGCATTAATAAAATGTTTGCCTACGTACAATACATCGAAGACGGAGTAAAAAATATTGTACATATTAAAGACATCAAAAACTTTGACCCAAAAAATACAGAAGACTATTCTGCAGTACACGCATACTGGATTCTGTGGAAAGGGGAGTTATTCGCTGGCCAAATCTTGATGCTAAAAGGTAAGTAGCTAACGTTTTTATAATACAGAATAATAGTATATCGTATAATAATAACAATTCAACATTTTGTTTGACGTACGACGTGAGTTAAACTTGTCGCTATCTGATACAATTTGGCTACAAGTTACCCGAACCGGGATCTACAAAACATTACCTGTCGCAGCGATCAAAATCGTCCGTGGTCTGTTCATTAAATGTTACTTTGATCTGTCTGTATGAAGCTGTCTACACTGTCAAGACTGGATATTAGTTAGCAGGTTGTGCTACTCGTGTTACCATTAAGAGGGTTACTCAGCAACATCATCTACGAACCTAATAAGACCTAATAAGCCTTTATATAGTTAGTTGTGTCGCGTGCGGTAGCCTGGCGACCAAGGACCACCTTGCTCGTTAAAATATATTTATAAAACAAAAGACTTACCTTCTGCACCAACAGCCGATGCAACATCCCATGCGTTGTCTTTCATTTTTTACATTCTTATAATTAGTCTGGTCTGAGAATCATATTAGTTGATCAAGTTTAAAAGGGCACGATTTAACCGAAAGGCTGCCTTCTACCTGTTCTTGGGTAATACTTAACTGAGAATGTTGGTGGAGAACTTTTCACTTCCCTTTTGAGGACCAAAATGCCGCAAGCGCACTGACAATATCTGCTCTTTAATTATAATTAAACACGGAGGTCTGTAAACTGTGATTTTCATGTTTTAGCTGAGCCATTTGTATAAGACAAATACTGAACATTCAATGATTAAACTATCATTCTGGGTTCGACATTCAGCATGAAAAAGAAACTGAGCATAATATAAATGTTTGTATTAATTTTTTGTATATAAATTTTATATAATCATATATAAAAATTATAAGAGGGAAGACTTGAGTGTGCCTGACCAGTATTACGGTTTAAAGTGTTACATATTTTTCTTCACAGACACTTCTGAAGAAATAGAGGACATTCTAGGTGCAGGGAAAAGGATTCGGGTTCCAAAGTTACTGGAGAGAAATCCTGTGGAGAGCCAGAGAAACTCAGAAAGGAAAGAAATTGAAGATACTGCTGTAAGTATATATGTGCATGCATATATATATATATATATATATATATATATATATATATATGATAAGAGCAAGTGAGATGTTATGTGCTATTATTATTTGCAGATGTCACAAAAGGCAAGCATTATTGAGGGAAAGCGGGCCTCACTAATAGAAATTTTAAAAGAGCGGCAAAGCCAGAAAAGAATCCAGCCACTGTGTGCCTCTAATAGTCAATCAAAGAGGCAGAGGATTCTGCTGGATGATGAAACATCTAGTGGCAGTGATGATGAATTAATTGCCAAATCTGAATTTGATGAATTAAAGAAGAAGCACACAGTACTTGGGCATAAATATCAAGAAGCCATTAGTGAACTGGAACAACTGAGAAAATTGAACACTGAACTCCAAAAGTGTTTGGTCTCCAAAATCCTTCCTGGTAAGTTTGTAACACTCACCCTTCTTTCCTAAAAGGCTGCCTCACAAAACACAAAACAATCGTTATCATTTTATCTAAACTGGAATTTAAAGCTGTACTATTTATTGAATGTAATGACAGTGAATTACATTTAAGGTCTCATTTATGTTATAGAGAATAACAGCCTTCCTGATTTTATGGACACCCCTCAAACAATTAGTAAGACCTTTCAGTTATACTGCTATTACTATTACTGTTGTTATTATATTTTGAACATTATCTGTTTTGCTTGAGAAGGTGTTTGTGGTTTTGTTGCATATAACACTAACAGCTTGTTGCGTCTACCTATTGTCTAATAAAAAAGCCCTAGTTAATGTTCATTTAATCTGTGATACAAACTTGTACTGAAGATTTATTATCATTATATTATACATTTCAGGGCAATCCAACTTGTCACCCCCATTAAACACTTCTCAAGCAACAGTTGGTAAGTATATTGCTAATAAAACATGAATGACTTGGTTACACTTATACATTCATCCTATCTCTGATAAGAGATAAGAGACATGAACAATAATATTGTACTATTTAATCATTCTACAACTGTCATTTACCAAAAGTAAGGTAATAATTATTAAATTATTTTATATTTGCAGTAGAAATAAGCCAACAGAAAGAGCAAGCTTCAGAAGAAGAAAGGGTATTTTAGATTTAATTATAAATGTACAGTAACGGTGGTATTGTCTTTGATTATACTGATATGATTTACATATAATCGTGAAATAAAATAAAATTTCACACAGACGCACATTGGTGAAGGAATTTACATCAATACAAATCAGTGGAAGAGAGTCCAAGGAAACAGCAAGGACAGCTTGTTTGTGAAGGAGCTGGCAGTGTGCATTTGGGGCACAAACATTTTGGCCAACCGGAGTCTGGAGGGTAAAAGTTGTCCAACAACAAAGACAACCCCCAGGCCCCCTCTAACCCCTCACAAATTAAGAGCACTAAAAAGTAAGTAAGAATGTTGATAAAGAATACTAATCTGAAAATGATGGAGGATATTACTGCTGCATGAAATATTACATGTGTCTCTTTTGGACCAGGACACTTGAATTTTATTAAAATTTCTCAATGACCTGCTAATAATCTTATACATATCTTCTGTGCAAAATGTTGACATTTAATAAAACTGTTCATAATAATAGTCATGTGGCCTTTGAGCAGGTTATCTAGTCTTCATATAGGCTAGAAGTTTATACCTCACATTTAGGAGTTTAGCTCCTCTGAGAAGGCCTATACATGCAAGTAAATGATTTGTACTTTGTTTCAAGTAAATAGTTTTTGAAGTCTTTAGAAAACTATATGATTTTATTGTTGTGCAGTAACATGCATATTTTATGCATATTAAAGTTTTCTCATGACATTTTGCTTTATTTTGTTTTGTTAAAGATTGCTTCCAAAAGTGGCTCGAGACAAAAAACCTGGAAGAGTTCGAGCTAAGGACCAGAGCAGGAAAATTTGGACGTTATGTTACAGAAAAAATCCAAGACATCAACAAAAAACAAAAAAAACAAAATCAATAAGTACATGATTTGTTATTTGATAAAATTATATTACTTGTTTAAAATGTCGTTTGTGCAAATAGCATTTTATTAAAGCAGCTGTTATAATAATTTCTCAGTAAATTAAGAAAAATAAATATTTTTGAGTTGTCTTTTAAAATTGTCTTTGTTTCTTGCCTATTTTGCAAACTGGTCTATTAACAGTAAAGCATAGGTGTTAGGGCAGGTGTGCACATGTTTAAACATTCCCTGCTTGTTTTAGTGTTGCTCTCCTCCAGCATGCCTAATTTAATTGTCATTTAGGAAAACATCAAAATGTTCCAGACAGAAAATCCACGACCATGGTTGAGGCACATTGTATAATATTCTGGTCACTTGACAGTTCTGCAACAAGCTATCAAAGGTTAATTGTAAATTTAAAATACTAGTTATTTTACAGAATACCAGGTACAAGCTGGTTTTGGACAGTAAAACCACCCACCAGCAACAAGATGGTTTAAGATGGTGTAACCAGCTATAAACCAGCTACCACCTATGAACCAGCTAACAGCTGGTTTTGAATGGTTTAACCAGCTACCAGCTACAAACCAGCTACCAGGTTCCAAAACACAGCTTAAGCTGGTCAAGCTGGTTAACCAGCTTGACCAGCTTAAGATGGTATGAGCTGGTTTTTCCAGCAGGGCAGGCTTTAAGCTGGTTTATACTTGAAGCCTGGTTTATACTTGACGCGCCGCGAGCGGCGCGAGGGTCCGCGCGGCGAAAATGACGTAATCGCTGAGGCTCCGCCCGTGCGCGAGTGCCTCGCGCGCTGTCGCTGCACGAGGTCGTGCACCTCTCGAATTTTTCAACTTCGCGCGCGCGCCGCGCTTCAGCGCGATCGACAAAGTCATGTTTGCAGGGTTCATACACCTATACAAGGTGGAATTAAAGCACTTGTACGGCACTTTCAAGGTCCATTTCAATATTTTCCAGCATGATAAACATAATTAAGTTAAATATTGACACGCCGCGAGCGGCGCGAGGGTCCGCGCGGCGAAAATTACGTAATCGCTGAGGCTCCGCCCGTGCGCGAGTGCCTCGCGCGGTCGTGCACCTCTCGAATTTTGTAACTTCGCGCGCGCGCTGCGCTTCAGCGCGATCGACAAAGTCATGTTTGCAGGGTTCATACACCTATACAAGGTGGAATTAAAGCACTTGTACGGCACTTTCAAGGTCCATTTCAATATTTTCCAGCATGATAAACATAATTAAGTTAAATATTGACGCGCCGCGAGCGGCGAGGGTCCGCGCGGCGAAAATGACGTAATTGCTGAGGCTCCGCCCGTGCGCGAGTGCCTCGCGCGCTGTCGCTGCGCGAGGTCGTGCACCTCTCTAATTTTGCAACTTCGCGCGCGCGCCGCGCTTCAGCGCCATCGACAAAGTCATGTTTGCAGGGTTCATACACCTATACAAGGTGGAATTAAAGCATTTGTACGGCACTTTCCCACTGCGCAAAGATACGTTGAAACGACGTCTTTTCCAAGTCATTTTTGCACGTCGGATTTTGGTCCCCTGAAGGTGCAGACTGTGACGCCAGATGACGTCTTTTTTCCGACGTCTTCTGCACGTCGTGTATCGACGACCCCGGGACGTCCGGATAAGGGCCATTTCTAGTCCAAATGAAGTCTTGTGTAGGTCTTTTTTGCGTAAAACGTTGACTCCTTTTAGACATCGTTTTTATAAGCCTACCAACAGCTATTTCTAAATAGAGCTGTAATATCGAAGGAAATGCTTTCTTAAAACACAATTTCCATGGGGATTCATAGTTTCTGTGCACAACTAGTGCCATTTTAGAAGGTAGCATTTTGTCCTGGTAAATTTTCCTAGCTTCCTTTCCGTCGCAGCAGATAACTGGAAACGTATACAAAAGTGTAAGGTTCAAATCTGCTGAGCCTAACGAACTTCAGAAAGATGAACGGGAACAATAAACAGGTCCGCCACCTTCTGGCACCAGTTACACACGTTACAATTGTATATGCTTTACAAATAAATCACATGAATGGCATTTCCAATTTCTTTCCACCTTCATTTTTATTGATCACTGGCCAAAACGCCAACTTATAAAAGTAGTAATGTCTGTGGTAAATTCCATCCAATACGTGAGTAGCTAGCTAGCCTTTTGGCTAACGTTAAAACGTAACAAACCTTACAAAAATCCATTACAAAAGTACAAGGTAATGTGATTATATCTATTGATCTGTTACTACAACATATAAACATTTTAGGTTAATATTTTGAGGTTTGTTAAAGACCAGTTGTTAATGTTACCTTGAAATCGCCAGTAAATAACTGTAAAAAGTAACGGATTTCTTTTTAATTTAAACTCCTAAATGCGCGAGGCAACTCGCTCGAGCTTTTTATGTAGGCTCACTTTTGTATCATAGTCAATTGATTGTATTTAACATAATAGTTATACATAAATATTATATATAAACAAATATTTTGATAATACATACATTTTCTTATACGTGTCTACATTAAATAATGTATAATAATATGGATTTATTACAGTTCACAGGCTGCACCATTGAGGACATGGAGTTTTAGGTTGACGGAGTCGAGCAAAAGTGTTTATCGCCCAAAAGACAAATTTTCTCATACCGCTTTACTCAACATTTAGAAATGTTCATTAATATAAAAAAAACAAATATTATGTATCATGTACATTTCTGTACCCTTCTTAGACGTCTCCGTGACGTTGAAATTCCGACGTTCAAGTGTTTAACTGCATATCGACGTCCAAGTGGGGTCATAGTTAGACGTCCAAATAACGGACCTAGTTTGCACGTCGAGTAGAAGTCCAGAATTGGTCTTGGACCGACGGACGCAATATAGACTTGATCTGCACGTCCATAAGACGTCTAATGTTTAGTGGGTTCAAGGTCCATTTCAATATTTTCCAGCTTGATAAACATAATTCAGTTAAATATTGACACGCCGCGAGCGGCGCGAGGGTCCGCGCGGCGAAAATTACGTAATCGCTGAGGCTCCGCCCGTGCGCGAGTGCCTCGCGCGGTCGTGCACCTGTCGAATTTTGTAACTTCGCGCGTGCGCTGCGCTTCAGCGCGATCGACAAAGTCATGTTTGCAGGGTTCATACACCTATACAAGGTGGAATTAAAGCACTTGTACGGCACTTTCAAGGTCCATTTCAATATTTTCCAGCATGATAAACATAATTAAGTTAAATATTAATACATATACTCGAAATGATTCAAAATAATTCGCTTTTTTATCACATTATTTGATGGTTGTTTATTTTCAAAACGCTCAATCTTAACGTCTTCACGTTCTCTCATGTTTCGTCCTGGAATTACAAGAGGCTCGTATTTGTTAACGTAATTTCAACATTTTAATGTACTTTAGCCTAAATTCCAGCACTTTTCAAACCTGAAACACAAAGCAACATTAAAATGCGTCAGGTAAATGTTCATGAATATATATACAGATAAAAACGGTCTGCAAGCGAGTTAAATTTAATTAGTGGTCGGCCGTTATCGGCGTTAACGGCCCACCACTAATATATATATACACATATTCACACGCACGCACACACACACAGCATAATTATATATGTATGTGTCTGTGTGTCCTCATTATTGCTGGCTATAAAATCGCATCACCGTGTCATACTTTAATGTCCTGCACTGATGAGCTGCGCGAGCCTCAGAATTGTTCGAATGGAGGCTGCGTTCGAATACCATTACAAGTTTGTTAGCCACCTAGCTCTCTCATATTTTTCCTTGTTCTTTCCTTAAGATTTTTTCGCATTAATAAAATGTTTGCCTACGTACAATACATCGAAGACGGAGTAAAAAATATTGTACATATTAAAGACATCAAAAACTTTGACCCAAAAAATACAGGGGTGGGTTTCCCGAAAGCGATTGAACTTAGAGATTTACGAACAACTTTAAGAACGACGTAACTTTAAGAACGCCGATTTTACGCCGGTTTCCCAAAATCCTTCTTATCTTTCAAACTTACGAACGACTCCCTAAGTAGCACTTACTTGACTCCGCCCCTGCGTTTGCTCAGAACAGGGTCTGCCAGTCGAAAACTGAACCACCGATTTGCATACATTTCTATATTATTAAGCCACAAAAGTGTCGTTATGTAACTAATAATCATAAAATCAAACAAAAAAGTATTTATACAACATGTATTTTAAAAAAATAGTTAAAAAAAAAATGTATAATTGCTGTCCATCGCATGCCAAGCCTACCTATAAATAGGCAATTAACCTATTCCAATAAACTTTAGAAGCAATCAAGCAGCAAGCATGGAAAACCGACCACGCAAACCAAATTTTTCTCCAGAGGAACTAACTCAGATGCTGGAAGAAATAAAAGAAAATAAGAGTATTCTGTTCTCTAAAGCTCGAGGAAGCTCAACAAATAAAGAAAAAAAACAGAAATGGGAAGAAATAGCCCAGAAAATAAGTGCCTGCAGTGCACATCAGAGATCTGCAATGGACATACGAAAAAAATGGCATGATTTCGCTAGTCATGCTAAAAGAAAGGGAGCAGAACTTCGGAAAGAGAGGGCTAAGACTGGTGGGGGTCAGTCATCTATAACAGCCCTCACACCAGAAGAGGAAAAAGCCTTGGGAATACTGGGCCCAACTGCAACCCAAGGCATCACTGGGGGGATAGATGTAGCCGCAAGTGAGGTCCCAACTACCCCACCTCAACCTGCATCCCCTGTGCAACCTTCTTTTCCTCCCTGCAACAGTCCTGTCTCATCTCCTGGTCCTTCCTCTGCACAACGTATCCAAAGGCCTGCTCCTGATAATGAATGCAGATGCAGCGAGGACTTAATTTCTATAGAAAAGCAAAGGCTGCAAATAGAACAAGAGCGTCTGCAGCTAAAACGGGAAAGGCTACAACAGAGGGAGAGGCACCATATGGAACTGGTGGAACTGAAGAGGGCCAAACTGGAGATAATGTCCAAACAAGTCTCAATGGCTGAGTTTCAGTTATCTAGGCCCTCAATTTCTGTGCCAATCATATTGCCCACTGAACAAGGTAAGATACTTTGCCATGTAACCATAGTGAATGTAAATGAAAAGTTACTGATCTCTGATATATAAAGAAAAACTAATCAAACTCTAAAAGTTAATTTATTATATCTAATTTTTCAAATACTTTAGATTCATTATTGTTAATGTTTTTCTTCCAGACTCCAGTTCTACTCATACAGACACCATATAGGAGGTGCACAGACAAGCATTTGTTTCCCTATTTTATTTAATTCCTCCTTCCTTATTCCTCCTAATTGTTGCATGTAATTAGTGGAGTCAAATAAAATACTTTGAAAAGCATAACTTGTACCCAATGAATGCCTTGGAGTCTGTTAAATTCCTAAGAAACACACAAAAACACAGGTCACAAACGTAAAAAATGTATCCCAAATTTTATTTTCAGGAAGTTAACTGAAAACAGCCCTAATCATTTGCATTCGTGCTGCCAAGCCAGCCTGGTAATGTCCTTCTCTCCCAATTTCTGGTAAGATGGCAGGAATGTGTACGTCTCCTCTGTCCTCATCTTCCTCATCGTCCTCATCTTCCTCATCTTCCTCAATGTCCTCATCAGGAACGTGCATGCCAGCCTGCACTGCAATGTTATGAAGCATAGCACATACAACAATTACGGCACAGCTTCTTGCTGGTGAATACCGAAGCCCCCCTGATGACTTATGAAGGCACCGAAAACGCATTTTCCAAATGCCCAACGCTCGCTCCACAACACTGCGTGTTCTCCGGTGTGCCATGTTGTAGTTCTCTTCAGCCTCTGTCTGGGGGTTCAAGACAGGAGTTAGTAAATAGGTGCGGAGTGGATAACCACTGTCACCCAGCACATGTCCACCAGCAAACGCACCCTCAGTTGCCATCTGACATACTCCTGAGTTTGACCAAATGAAAGAGTCATGAGTACATCCTGGCCACTTGGCCACAATGTCTGTGAAGACTCCTTGGTGGTTGCATACCACTTGAACATTTAGTGCAGAGAAGCCTTTACGACAGGTGTAGTTGGGGCTCAAGAGGCTGGGGGTGTGAATGGGGATCAGTGTGCCATCCACTACACCAACAATTCCAGGAATAGCTGCAATTGCATGAAAACCTATTTTGGTTTCTTGCAATGCATCCCTTGTTTGTGGAAATTTTATGTATGTTGGTGCATGGCGCAGAAGAGCTGTAGTCACAGCATGCACACATTTACACACAGCAGCTTTGCTTAGGCTGTAGGCATCACCAAGAGTCTGCTGAAATCCACCACTGGCATAAAAACGAAGCGCTGTCAGAAGCTGAATGGTGGGACTGAGGGCAAAACTTCTTCTAGTGCCTCTTGTTAAATCCTCCTGTATGAGACCAAGGAGAGCCATGATCTCCTCTCTAGGCAGGCGGTATCTGTCACACAGTTCATCATCAGGGAGATCAAGTTGACCAACACTTAGACGCCGAACTGCATTAAGACGAGCTGCCTGTCTACGTTGATTACGGCGTCTTCTCAAACGACGTCTTTGATTGAGAACCAATATTCTCTGTACAGCTGCCATGTTCACCGCATAACCACCACTGTCAGCGTTTCTCTTGGTTACTTATATGTGTAAGTAATTAATGAATTAATTTTATTGGTTAAGAGTTAACAAGCTTAGAAGGTCATTTGTAACCATTGCTCGGGGAACAATATATTATTTGACTTCCACGACTGTTCCACTGGAAACAAAATAGTATTTATGCCATTTATATGTGTATATTAATAAATAGTATGTTGTATTACGTGAAACCAATAATTTCAATTTAGTATGTATATTTATGCGCAGTATTGAACTAAGGACGTGGATCTAATTTATGTGACGCAATTACGCTTTCAAAAGTAGCCTACATTTAAGTGTTCGTGGATTTGTGTTTGTAGTTCGGAGCGTTTTTAAAGGGATAATCAGCGGCCTCTATCGTTTTTCAGACAGAACTGCGCGTGAACTTCAGGTTAAGAACAACTTAGCAAGTTACGACAGGGTCAGATCACTCGTAGATTTACGAACGAGGTTAAGAACGACGTGGGTTACGAAGACTTTTGGGAAACCGGCGTAAATTTAAGAACGTTCGTAAGTACGAGGTTACGAAGTACTTAGCGCTACGAACGTTTCGGGAAACCCACCCCAGAAGACTATTCTGCAGTACACGCATACTGGATTCTGTGGAAAGGGGAGTTATTCGCTGGCCAAATCTTGATGCTAAAAGGTAAGTAGCTAACGTTTTTATAATACAGAATAATAGTATATCGTATAATAATAACAATTCAACATTTTGTTTGACGTACGACGTGAGTTAAACTCGTCGCTATCTGATACAATTTGGCTACAAGTTACCCGAACCGGGATCTACAAAACATTACCTGTCGCAGCGATCAAAATCGTCCGTGGTCTGTTCATTAAATGTTACTTTGATCTGTCTGTATGAAGCTGTCTACACTGTCAAGACTGGATATTAGTTAGCAGGTTGTGCTACTCGTGTTACCATTAAGAGGGTTACTCAGCAACATCATCTACGAACCTAATAAGACCTAATAAGCCTTTATATAGTTAGTTGTGTCGCGTGCGGTAGCCTGGCGACCATGGACCACCTTGCTCGTTAAAATATATTTATAAAACAAAAGACTTACCTTCTGCACCAACAGCCGATGCAACATCCCATGCGTTGTCTTTCATTTTTTACATTCTTATAATTAGTCTGGTCTGAGAATCATATTAGTTGATCAAGTTTAAAAGGGCACGATTTAACCGAAAGGCTGCCTTCTACCTGTTCTTGGGTAATACTTAACTGAGAATGTTGGTGGAGAACTTTTCACTTCCCTTTTGAGGACCAAAATGCCGCAAGCGCACTGACAATATCTGCTCTTTAATTATAATTAAACACGGAGGTCTGTAAACTGTGATTTTCATGTTTTAGCTGAGCCATTTGTATAAGACAAATACTGAACATTCAATGATTAAACTATCATTCTGGGTTCGACATTCAGCATGAAAAAGAAACTGAGCATAATATAAATGTTTGTATTAATTTTTTGTATATAAATTTTATATAATCATATATAAAAATTATAAGAGGGAAGACTTGAGTGTGCCTGACCAGTATTACGGTTTAAAGTGTTACATATTTTTCTTCACAGACACTTCTGAAGAAATAGAGGACATTCTAGGTGCAGGGAAAAGGATTCGGGTTCCAAAGTTACTGGAGAGAAATCCTGTGGAGAGCCAGAGAAACTCAGAAAGGAAAGAAATTGAAGATACTGCTGTAAGTATATATGTGCATGCATATATATATATATATATATATATATATATATATATATATATATATATATATATATATATATATGATAAGAGCAAGTGAGATGTTATGTGCTATTATTATTTGCAGATGTCACAAAAGGCAAGCATTATTGAGGGAAAGCGGGCCTCACTAATAGAAATTTTAAAAGAGCGGCAAAGCCAGAAAAGAATCCAGCCACTGTGTGCCTCTAATAGTCAATCAAAGAGGCAGAGGATTCTGCTGGATGATGAAACATCTAGTGGCAGTGATGATGAATTAATTGCCAAATCTGAATTTGATGAATTAAAGAAGAAGCACACAGTACTTGGGCATAAATATCAAGAAGCCATTAGTGAACTGGAACAACTGAGAAAATTGAACACTGAACTCCAAAAGTGTTTGGTCTCCAAAATCCTTCCTGGTAAGTTTGTAACACTCACCCTTCTTTCCTAAAAGGCTGCCTCACAAAACACAAAACAATCGTTATCATTTTATCTAAACTGGAATTTAAAGCTGTACTATTTATTGAATGTAATGACAGTGAATTACATTTAAGGTCTCATTTATGTTATAGAGAATAACAGCCTTCCTGATTTTATGGACACCCCTCAAACAATTAGTAAGACCTTTCAGTTATACTGCTATTACTATTACTGTTGTTATTATATTTTGAACATTATCTGTTTTGCTTGAGAAGGTGTTTGTGGTTTTGTTGCATATAACACTAACAGCTTGTTGCGTCTACCTATTGTCTAATAAAAAAGCCCTAGTTAATGTTCATTTAATCTGTGATACAAACTTGTACTGAAGATTTATTATCATTATATTATACATTTCAGGGCAATCCAACTTGTCACCCCCATTAAACACTTCTCAAGCAACAGTTGGTAAGTATATTGCTAATAAAACATGAATGACTTGGTTACACTTATACATTCATCCTATCTCTGATAAGAGATAAGAGACATGCACAATAATATTGTACTATTTAATCATTCTACAACTGTCATTTACCAAAAGTAAGGTAATAATTATTAAATTATTTTATATTTGCAGTAGAAATAAGCCAACAGAAAGAGCAAGCTTCAGAAGAAGAAAGGGTATTTTAGATTTAATTATAAATGTACAGTAACGGTGGTATTGTCTTTGATTATACTGATATGATTTACATATAATCGTGAAATAAAATAAAATTTCACACAGACGCACATTGGTGAAGGAATTTACATCAATACAAATCAGTGGAAGAGAGTGCAAGGAAACAGCAAGGACAGCTTGTTTGTGAAGGAGCTGGCAGTGTGCATTTGGGGCACAAACATTTTGGCCAACCGGAGTCTGGAGGGTAAAAGTTGTCCAACAACAAAGACAACCCCCAGGCCCCCTCTAACCCCTCACAAATTAAGAGCACTAAAAAGTAAGTAAGAATGTTGATAAAGAATACTAATCTGAAAATGATGGAGGATATTACTGCTGCATGAAATATTACATGTGTCTCTTTTGGACCAGGACACTTGAATTTTATTAAAATTTCTCAATTACCTGCTAATAATCTTATACATATCTTCTGTGCAAAATGTTGACATTTAATAAAACTGTTCATAATAATAGTCATGTGGCCTTTGAGCAGGTTATCTAGTCTTCATATAGGCTAGAAGTTTATACCTCACATTTAGGAGTTTAGCTCCTCTGAGAAGGCCTATACATGCAAGTAAATGATTTGTACTTTGTTTCAAGTAAATAGTTTTTGAAGTCTTTAGAAAACTATATGATTTTATTGTTGTGCAGTAACATGCATATTTTATGCATATTAAAGTTTTCTCATGACATTTTGCTTTATTTTGTTTTGTTAAAGATTGCTTCCAAAAGTGGCTCGAGACAAAAAACCTGGAAGAGTTCGAGCTAAGGACCAGAGCAGGAAAATTTGGACGTTATGTTACAGAAAAAATCCAAGACATCAACAAAAAACAAAAAAAAAACAAAATCAATAAGTACATGATTTGTTATTTGATAAAATTATATTACTTGTTTAAAATGTCGTTTGTGCAAATAGCATTTTATTAAAGCAGCTGTTATAATAATTTCTCAGTAAATTAAGAAAAATAAATATTTTTGAGTTGTCTTTTAAAATTGTCTTTGTTTCTTGCCTATTTTGCAAACTGGTCTATTAACAGTAAAGCATAGGTGTTAGGGCAGGTGTGCACATGTTTAAACATTCCCTGCTTGTTTTAGTGTTGCTCTCCTCCAGCATGCCTAATTTAATTGTCATTTAGGAAAACATCAAAATGTTCCAGACAGAAAATCCACGACCATGGTTGAGGCACATTGTATAATATTCTGGTCACTTGACAGTTCTGCAACAAGCTATCAAAGGTTAATTGTAAATTTAAAATACTAGTTATTTTACAGAATACCAGGTACAAGCTGGTTTTGGACAGTAAAACCACCCACCAGCAACAAGATGGTTTAAGATGGTGTAACCAGCTATAAACCAGCTACCACCTATGAACCAGCTAACAGCTGGTTTTGAATGGTTTAACCAGCTACCAGCTACAAACCAGCTACCAGGTTCCAAAACACAGCTTAAGCTGGTCAAGCTGGTTAACCAGCTTGACCAGCTTAAGATGGTATGAGCTGGTTTTTCCAGCAGGGCAGGCTTTAAGCTGGTTTATACTTGAAGCCTGGTTTATACTTGACGCGCCGCGAGCGGCGCGAGGGTCCGCGCGGCGAAAATGACGTAATCGCTGAGGCTCCGCCCGTGCGCGAGTGCCTCGCGCGCTGTCGCTGCACGAGGTCGTGCACCTCTCGAATTTTGCAACTTTGCGCGCGCGCCGCGCTTCAGCGCGATCGACAAAGTCATGTTTGCAGGGTTCATACACCTATACAAGGTGGAATTAAAGCACTTGTACGGCACTTTCAAGGTCCATTTCAATATTTTCCAGCATGATAAACATAATTAAGTTAAATATTGACACGCCGCGAGCGGCGCGAGGGTCCGCGCGGCGAAAATTACGTAATCGCTGAGGCTCCGCCCATGCGCGAGTGCCTCGCGCGGTCGTGCACCTCTAGAATTTTGTAACTTCGCGCGCGCTGCGCTTCAGCGCGATCGACAAAGTCATGTTTGCAGGGTTCATACACCTATACAAGGTGGAATTAAAGCACTTGTACGGCACTTTCAAGGTCCATTTCAATATTTTCCAGCATGATAAACATAATTAAGTTAAATATTGACGCGCCGCGAGCGGCGAGGGTCCGCGCGGCGAAAATGACGTAATTGCTGAGGCTCCGCCCGTGCGCGAGTGCCTCGCGCGCTGTCGCTGCGCGAGGTCGTGCACCTCTCTAATTTTGCAACTTCGCGCGCGCGCCGCGCTTCAGCGCCATCGACAAAGTCATGTTTGCAGGGTTCATACACCTATACAAGGTGGAATTAAAGCATTTGTACGGCACTTTCCCACTGCGCAAAGATACGTTGAAACGACGTCTTTTCCAAGTCATTTTTGCACGTCGGATTTTGGTCCCCTGAAGGTGCAGACTGTGACGCCAGATGACGTCTTTTTTCCGACGTCTTCTGCACGTCGTGTATCGACGACCCCGGGACGTCCGGATAAGGGCCATTTCTAGCCCAAATGAGGTCTTGTGTAGGTCTTTTTTGCGTAAAACGTTGACTCCTTTTAGACATCGTTTTTATAAGCCTACCAACAGCTATTTCTAAATAGAGCTGTAATATCGAAGGAAATGCTTTCTTAAAACACAATTTCCATGGGGATTCATAGTTTCTGTGCACAACTAGTGCCATTTTAGAAGGTAGCATTTTGTCCTGGTAAATTTTCCTAGCTTCCTTTCCGTCGCAGCAGATAACTGGAAACGTATACAAAAGTGTAAGGTTCAAATCTGCTGAGCCTAACGAACTTCAGAAAGATGAACGGGAACAATAAACAGGTCCGCCACCTTCTGGCACCAGTTACACACGTTACAATTGTATATGCTTTACAAATAAATCACATGAATGGCATTTCCAATTTCTTTCCACCTTCATTTTTATTGATCACTGGCCAAAACGCCAACTTATAAAAGTAGTAATGTCTGTGGTAAATTCCATCCAATACGTGAGTAGCTAGCTAGCCTTTTGGCTAACGTTAAAACGTAACAAACCTTACAAAAATCCATTACAAAAGTACAAGGTAATGTGATTATATCTATTGATCTGTTACTACAACATATAAACATTTTAGGTTAATATTTTGAGGTTTGTTAAAGACCAGTTGTTAATGTTACCTTGAAATCGCCAGTAAATAACTGTAAAAAGTAACGGATTTCTTTTTAATTTAAACTCCTAAATGCGCGAGGCAACTCGCTCGAGCTTTTTATGTAGGCTCACTTTTGTATCATAGTCAATTGATTGTATTTAACATAATAGTTATACATAAATATTATATATAAACAAATATTTTGATAATACATACATTTTCTTATACGTGTCTACATTAAATAATGTATAATAATATGGATTTATTACAGTTCACAGGCTGCACCATTGAGGACATGGAGTTTTAGGTTGACGGAGTCGAGCAAAAGTGTTTATCGCCCAAAAGACAAATTTTCTCATACCGCTTTACTCAACATTTAGAAATGTTCTTTAATATAAAAAAAACAAATATTATGTATCATGTACATTTCTGTACCCTTCTTAGACGTCTCCGTGACGTTGAAATTCCGACGTTCAAGTGTTTAACTGCATATCGACGTCCAAGTGGGGTCATAGTTAGACGTCCAAATAACGGACCTAGTTTGCACGTCGAGTAGAAGTCCAGAATTGGTCTTGGACCGACGGACGCAATATAGACTTGATCTGCACGTCCATAAGACGTCTAATGTTTAGTGGGTTCAAGGTCCATTTCAATATTTTCCAGCTTGATAAACATAATTCAGTTAAATATTGACACGCCGCGAGCGGCGCGAGGGTCCGCGCGGCGAAAATTACGTAATCGCTGAGGCTCCGCCCGTGCGCGAGTGCCTCGCGCGGTCGTGCACCTGTCGAATTTTGTAACTTCGCGCGTGCGCTGCGCTTCAGCGCGATCGACAAAGTCATGTTTGCAGGGTTCATACACCTATACAAGGTGGAATTAAAGCACTTGTACGGCACTTTCAAGGTCCATTTCAATATTTTCCAGCATGATAAACATAATTAAGTTAAATATTAATACATATACTCGAAATGATTCAAAATAATTCGCTTTTTTATCACATTATTTGATGGTTGTTTATTTTCAAAACGCTCAATCTTAACGTCTTCACGTTCTCTCATGTTTCGTCCTGGAATTACAAGAGGCTCGTATTTGTTAACGTAATTTCAACATTTTAATGTACTTTAGCCTAAATTCCAGCACTTTTCAAACCTGAAACACAAAGCAACATTAAAATGCGTCAGGTAAATGTTCATGAATATATATACAGATAAAAACGGTCTGCAAGCGAGTTAAATTTAATTAGTGGTCGGCCGTTATCGGCGTTAACGGCCCACCACTAATATATATACACATATTCACACGCACGCACACACACACAGCATAATTATATATGTATGTGTCTGTGTGTCCTCATTATTGCTGGCTATAAAATCGCATCACCGTGTCATACTTTAATGTCCTGCACTGATGAGCTGCGCGAGCCTCAGAATTGTTCGAATGGAGGCTGCGTTCGAATACCATTACAAGTTTGTTAGCCACCTAGCTCTCTCATATTTTTCCTTGTTCTTTCCTTAAGATTTTTTCGCATTAATAAAATGTTTGCCTACGTACAATACATCGAAGACGGAGTAAAAAATATTGTACATATTAAAGACATCAAAAACTTTGACCCAAAAAATACAGAAGACTATTCTGCAGTACACGCATACTGGATTCTGTGGAAAGGGGAGTTATTCGCTGGCCAAATCTTGATGCTAAAAGGTAAGTAGCTAACGTTTTTATAATACAGAATAATAGTATATCGTATAATAATAACAATTCAACATTTTGTTTGACGTACGACGTGAGTTAAACTTGTCGCTATCTGATACAATTTGGCTACAAGTTACCCGAACCGGGATCTACAAAACATTACCTGTCGCAGCGATCAAAATCGTCCGTGGTCTGTTCATTAAATGTTACTTTGATCTGTCTGTATGAAGCTGTCTACACTGTCAAGACTGGATATTAGTTAGCAGGTTGTGCTACTCGTGTTACCATTAACACTAGAAGTCCCTGAAATTTCAACCACCCCCCTGAAGTCCCAAAAGAGGGTCCAAAGAACCTTAGTCCAAACTGACACCTCTGGTGGCTCCAATTAACATCCATTCATTTGCAAAAGTGCCCATTGCCTGAGGAATCAGCAGGGGGGAGAAGAGCTGAGCTTGCCTCCAGTGTTATGTAAATGAGGCGTGTGTCAGGTATGGGTGGTTGCTGCTGAAAGCTTGCACCTCCTTGGCTGCCATATGAGACTGTGCAAGATCTCTTGCAAGAAGTCTCCTCATCTACAGAACCATATGTTTGAGATTTGATTTGTGAAAGGTTGAAATAATGTGAAATTGACACAAACATAATATTTGAATTATAATGGCATATAAGTGGCATATTGATTAGTCAAAATGGCTCTGATATTTTTAACCTTATTTTAAGTAGTTTTGTCTTTTGAAAAACTGCTAATAGGTAAAAATGTTTTTACATAAATGTATACAAAAAACCCTCAGCTACTTGAAATAGAATAATATTATTGAGCAATTTTAACTTCAAGATCAAGATTTCGCATGTGTGTCTCTTCCAAATACAGCCATAACCAGCAAACAAAAATAGGAAATTTAGGAAATCTTACCAAAAGAGATATCACTACTACAGATTTTCACTACTCTCTGAAAACTAACAATGTGTTGTGTGTGACGTTTGTGACCCTAGGCTTGAAAATTGCTTCATATGGGCTTTTCAAACTTTTTTTTTGGCCCACCTCCACCCTTTCACCTTTGGAGGACAACTTTGTTTTCATGTAAGGATCAAAAGAAAACAATTCTGTATAATACAGTACAGTAGTGATAAAAACAATTGGGGTTAGGTGAACCATACAGGACAGGAGAGAAAAGAGGGGGAGAGAAACTAAAAAGGGAAAAGACAGAAGAGCAGAAAAAACAGCTCAAATGATTCACCAACTGCTGCTACTAAATGAAGAGCAGAAAGTAAGACATACAGCACAAATGACTGATGTATGTGTGTGTGAGTGTGTGTGTGTGTTTATGTAAGTGCAACATAGGATAAATGTACAGAATGTACTTATTAGCAAGGCCCCAGAGGCCAGAGGCAGGCAGAGAAAGACCAGGGAACCCCACCCGCCCACGGCCCCTCCAGGATCATGTCCAAAGCCTGCTGTGTACTGGAAACCTTTGCTATCCTTGCTTCTCAGTCAACAGAGTAAGTGAAATGTGTGGTGACATGAATGAATTTTCATTTTCATCCACATGTAGGTGGCTACAGTCATCTTTCTCTTTATTATAAAACTGACAGACATTATTTGAACTATAATTCCAAAACATCTCAAGTCTGCCTCCTTTGTACTAATTTTGGATTTTTTTCTCACTGCAAAAGGTGACATGATTATTGGTCAAAATAGCTAAAGTTCAGATTTCTCTGAAAGGGTCTTTTCTTCTCCGTCTGAGTCAATGGATTAACATAGCTCACACTATCACCCATCCCCCCGTCTACCTAGAAGTGGCTGCATGACAAAGGATGGCCTCATGGCCTCATGATCCAAAATACCTCAGCACTGGCTTTTGGCAGGCTCAGGTAGAAATGTAGTAATGTTAGTAATGTTTTTCTTCTAAAAAAGATAAGTGGGTTCAAAATAACAATTTTGAAAAAAATTACCAAATTAATTGTGTTGATCCACCTCAAAAAAGGTCATGCAAAAGTGTGTAAGCTGGTCCTGAGTGTGTCTGCCCATCCCCCAGCTGCATTGTTGTGCAGGGGACATGCATAAGGTGAGAGAGGCAGTCAGAGGGCCTGGCTGAGAGCAGAAGCTACAGAGGACATGATGCAAGTTTAGAAATATATACAATAAAGTTGAAATGTTCTCAACAGAGCACTCACATACAATTATCCACTCAGTCTGCCACTCCCTCATTTGGGGAGAAACCTACACTATTGTGGCTATTCCCAACTTTAGACAATTTAGACAATTTTTAATCATGGAGGGGTCTGAAATTTTCGTCTTAGGTGCATGTCCTCACTGTATTGGAATATTTTATTGTCTGAGTGAAAGAGAAACAAAATGGGGTCACTAAAGTGGGAATAGCCACAATACTGTAGCTTTCTCCCCAAATGAGGGACTGGCAGACTGGGTAGATAGTTGTATGTGAATGCTCTGATGAGAACACTCATGAACAATTGTGCAAATGTGAGATGTGTCGACTGCTACAGATACACGTGTGGCAAATGTACCAGGGAGATACCCTGGCAGTGCCAGGCATGTTCTGACAGACTGCTGAGTGACTGCTAAAGTGCTAGTCACACAAGAAGGACATGCCACTCACACACACACACACCCACACAAACACACAAACACACTCACACACGCACAGCCCTGCACTGCAGCCTATTGTAAATATGTGTGGAATTGTTTTATTCCTTGTATTTTTTGTATAATTTTATGGCAATAATAAAAAGCATGGAACATAAAAAAGCATGGAAACATAACAGTTGTTCTTTTGTATGTTTCTCATGCTGAAATTTCAGTCCTCCTGACTTAGACACAAATGCTTCTGGTCATTACTCACATGTACCTGGCTATAAAATTTCTAATTTTCTATTTAAAATATAAAAAAATAATTTATTGTTTGTGCTTTGTTGCTCAGATAAAACTAAACTAAATACAATATATATAACCTTTATATTATAAAATACAATAAACTGAATAGAACTAACTAGAAACTAAATGGCTAAACTCAATGAAAAACAACAATTAGTTGTGAGCTGAAGCATGCCCCCTCCTGTGGTGCGCCAGTAATGGCCTTATTTACAGGACAAAAGTGCCTGCTTACAGCTGATAATAGGGTGTTAGCTAAAATCTTTCAGTTCTCTCGACCCTTCTCTGGGTTCCGATAGTAGAAGTGTTGAAAGACCCTTCTCTGGGACTTCTAGTAAGAGGGTTACTCAGCAACATCATCTACGAACCTAATAAGACCTAATAAGCCTTTATATAGTTAGTTGTGTCGCGTGCGGTAGCCTGGCGACCATGGACCACCTTGCTCGTTAAAATATATTTATAAAACAAAAGACTTACCTTCTGCACCAACAGCCGATGCAACATCCCATGCGTTGTCTTTCATTTTTTACATTCTTATAATTAGTCTGGTCTGAGAATCATATTAGTTGATCAAGTTTAAAAGGGCACGATTTAACCGAAAGGCTGCCTTCTACCTGTTCTTGGGTAATACTTAACTGAGAATGTTGGTGGAGAACTTTTCACTTCCCTTTTGAGGACCAAAATGCCGCAAGCGCACTGACAATATCTGCTCTTTAATTATAATTAAACACGGAGGTCTGTAAACTGTGATTTTCATGTTTTAGCTGAGCCATTTGTATAAGACAAATACTGAACATTCAATGATTAAACTATCATTCTGGGTTCGACATTCAGCATGAAAAAGAAACTGAGCATAATATAAATGTTTGTATTAATTTTTTGTATATAAATTTTATATAATCATATATAAAAATTATAAGAGGGAAGACTTGAGTGTGCCTGACCAGTATTACGGTTTAAAGTGTTACATATTTTTCTTCACAGACACTTCTGAAGAAATAGAGGACATTCTAGGTGCAGGGAAAAGGATTCGGGTTCCAAAGTTACTGGAGAGAAATCCTGTGGAGAGCCAGAGAAACTCAGAAAGGAAAGAAATTGAAGATACTGCTGTAAGTATATATGTGCATATATATATGATAAGAGCAAGTGAGATGTTATGTGCTATTATTATTTGCAGATGTCACAAAAGGCAAGCATTATTGAGGGAAAGCGGGCCTCACTAATAGAAATTTTAAAAGAGCGGCAAAGCCAGAAAAGAATCCAGCCACTGTGTGCCTCTAATAGTCAATCAAAGAGGCAGAGGATTCTGCTGGATGATGAAACATCTAGTGGCAGTGATGATGAATTAATTGCCAAATCTGAATTTGATGAATTAAAGAAGAAGCACACAGTACTTGGGCATAAATATCAAGAAGCCATTAGTGAACTGGAACAACTGAGAAAATTGAACACTGAACTCCAAAAGTGTTTGGTCTCCAAAATCCTTCCTGGTAAGTTTGTAACACTCACCCTTCTTTCCTAAAAGGCTGCCTCACAAAACACAAAACAATCGTTATCATTTTATCTAAACTGGAATTTAAAGCTGTACTATTTATTGAATGTAATGACAGTGAATTACATTTAAGGTCTCATTTATGTTATAGAGAATAACAGCCTTCCTGATTTTATGGACACCCCTCAAACAATTAGTAAGACCTTTCAGTTATACTGCTATTACTATTACTGTTGTTATTATATTTTGAACATTATCTGTTTTGCTTGAGAAGGTGTTTGTGGTTTTGTTGCATATAACACTAACAGCTTGTTGCGTCTACCTATTGTCTAATAAAAAAGCCCTAGTTAATGTTCATTTAATCTGTGATACAAACTTGTACTGAAGATTTATTATCATTATATTATACATTTCAGGGCAATCCAACTTGTCACCCCCATTAAACACTTCTCAAGCAACAGTTGGTAAGTATATTGCTAATAAAACATGAATGACTTGGTTACACTTATACATTCATCCTATCTCTGATAAGAGATAAGAGACATGCACAATAATATTGTACTATTTAATCATTCTACAACTGTCATTTACCAAAAGTAAGGTAATAATTATTAAATTATTTTATATTTGCAGTAGAAATAAGCCAACAGAAAGAGCAAGCTTCAGAAGAAGAAAGGGTATTTTAGATTTAATTATAAATGTACAGTAACGGTGGTATTGTCTTTGATTATACTGATATGATTTACATATAATCGTGAAATAAAATAAAATTTCACACAGACGCACATTGGTGAAGGAATTTACATCAATACAAATCAGTGGAAGAGAGTGCAAGGAAACAGCAAGGACAGCTTGTTTGTGAAGGAGCTGGCAGTGTGCATTTGGGGCACAAACATTTTGGCCAACCGGAGTCTGGAGGGTAAAAGTTGTCCAACAACAAAGACAACCCCCAGGCCCCCTCTAACCCCTCACAAATTAAGAGCACTAAAAAGTAAGTAAGAATGTTGATAAAGAATACTAATCTGAAAATGATGGAGGATATTACTGCTGCATGAAATATTACATGTGTCTCTTTTGGACCAGGACACTTGAATTTTATTAAAATTTCTCAATTACCTGCTAATAATCTTATACATATCTTCTGTGCAAAATGTTGACATTTAATAAAACTGTTCATAATAATAGTCATGTGGCCTTTGAGCAGGTTATCTAGTCTTCATATAGGCTAGAAGTTTATACCTCACATTTAGGAGTTTAGCTCCTCTGAGAAGGCCTATACATGCAAGTAAATGATTTGTACTTTGTTTCAAGTAAATAGTTTTTGAAGTCTTTAGAAAACTATATGATTTTATTGTTGTGCAGTAACATGCATATTTTATGCATATTAAAGTTTTCTCATGACATTTTGCTTTATTTTGTTTTGTTAAAGATTGCTTCCAAAAGTGGCTCGAGACAAAAAACCTGGAAGAGTTCGAGCTAAGGACCAGAGCAGGAAAATTTGGACGTTATGTTACAGAAAAAATCCAAGACATCAACAAAAAACAAAAAAAAAACAAAATCAATAAGTACATGATTTGTTATTTGATAAAATTATATTACTTGTTTAAAATGTCGTTTGTGCAAATAGCATTTTATTAAAGCAGCTGTTATAATAATTTCTCAGTAAATTAAGAAAAATAAATATTTTTGAGTTGTCTTTTAAAATTGTCTTTGTTTCTTGCCTATTTTGCAAACTGGTCTATTAACAGTAAAGCATAGGTGTTAGGGCAGGTGTGCACATGTTTAAACATTCCCTGCTTGTTTTAGTGTTGCTCTCCTCCAGCATGCCTAATTTAATTGTCATTTAGGAAAACATCAAAATGTTCCAGACAGAAAATCCACGACCATGGTTGAGGCACATTGTATAATATTCTGGTCACTTGACAGTTCTGCAACAAGCTATCAAAGGTTAATTGTAAATTTAAAATACTAGTTATTTTACAGAATACCAGGTACAAGCTGGTTTTGGACAGTAAAACCACCCACCAGCAACAAGATGGTTTAAGATGGTGTAACCAGCTATAAACCAGCTACCACCTATGAACCAGCTAACAGCTGGTTTTGAATGGTTTAACCAGCTACCAGCTACAAACCAGCTACCAGGTTCCAAAACACAGCTTAAGCTGGTCAAGCTGGTTAACCAGCTTGACCAGCTTAAGATGGTATGAGCTGGTTTTTCCAGCAGGGCAGGCTTTAAGCTGGTTTATACTTGAAGCCTGGTTTATACTTGACGCGCCGCGAGCGGCGCGAGGGTCCGCGCGGCGAAAATGACGTAATCGCTGAGGCTCCGCCCGTGCGCGAGTGCCTCGCGCGCTGTCGCTGCACGAGGTCGTGCACCTCTCGAATTTTGCAACTTTGCGCGCGCGCCGCGCTTCAGCGCGATCGACAAAGTCATGTTTGCAGGGTTCATACACCTATACAAGGTGGAATTAAAGCACTTGTACGGCACTTTCAAGGTCCATTTCAATATTTTCCAGCATGATAAACATAATTAAGTTAAATATTGACACGCCGCGAGCGGCGCGAGGGTCCGCGCGGCGAAAATTACGTAATCGCTGAGGCTCCGCCCGTGCGCGAGTGCCTCGCGCGGTCGTGCACCTCTAGAATTTTGTAACTTCGCGCGCGCGCTGCGCTTCAGCGCGATCGACAAAGTCATGTTTGCAGGGTTCATACACCTATACAAGGTGGAATTAAAGCACTTGTACGGCACTTTCAAGGTCCATTTCAATATTTTCCAGCATGATAAACATAATTAAGTTAAATATTGACGCGCCACGAGCGGCGAGGGTCCGCGCGGCGAAAATGACGTAATTGCTGAGGCTCCGCCCGTGCGCGAGTGCCTCGCGCGCTGTCGCTGCGCGAGGTCGTGCACCTCTCTAATTTTGCAACTTCGCGCGCGCGCCGCGCTTCAGCGCCATCGACAAAGTCATGTTTGCAGGGTTCATACACCTATACAAGGTGGAATTAAAGCATTTGTACGGCACTTTCCCACTGCGCAAAGATACGTTGAAACGACGTCTTTTCCAAGTCATTTTTGCACGTCGGATTTTGGTCCCCTGAAGGTGCAGACTGTGACGCCAGATGACGTCTTTTTTCCGACGTCTTCTGCACGTCGTGTATCGACGACCCCGGGACGTCCGGATAAGGGCCATTTCTAGTCCAAATGAAGTCTTGTGTAGGTCTTTTTTGCGTAAAACGTTGACTCCTTTTAGACATCGTTTTTATAAGCCTACCAACAGCTATTTCTAAATAGAGCTGTAATATCGAAGGAAATGCTTTCTTAAAACACAATTTCCATGGGGATTCATAGTTTCTGTGCACAACTAGTGCCATTTTAGAAGGTAGCATTTTGTCCTGGTAAATTTTCCTAGCTTCCTTTCCGTCGCAGCAGATAACTGGAAACGTATACAAAAGTGTAAGGTTCAAATCTGCTGAGCCTAACGAACTTCAGAAAGATGAACGGGAACAATAAACAGGTCCGCCACCTTCTGGCACCAGTTACACACGTTACAATTGTATATGCTTTACAAATAAATCACATGAATGGCATTTCCAATTTCTTTCCACCTTCATTTTTATTGATCACTGGCCAAAACGCCAACTTATAAAAGTAGTAATGTCTGTGGTAAATTCCATCCAATACGTGAGTAGCTAGCTAGCCTTTTGGCTAACGTTAAAACGTAACAAACCTTACAAAAATCCATTACAAAAGTACAAGGTAATGTGATTATATCTATTGATCTGTTACTACAACATATAAACATTTTAGGTTAATATTTTGAGGTTTGTTAAAGACCAGTTGTTAATGTTACCTTGAAATCGCCAGTAAATAACTGTAAAAAGTAACGGATTTCTTTTTAATTTAAACTCCTAAATGCGCGAGGCAACTCGCTCGAGCTTTTTATGTAGGCTCACTTTTGTATCATAGTCAATTGATTGTATTTAACATAATAGTTATACATAAATATTATATATAAACAAATATTTTGATAATACATACATTTTCTTATACGTGTCTACATTAAATAATGTATAATAATA
This sequence comes from Brachyhypopomus gauderio, assembly GCF_052324685.1. Taxonomy (NCBI): domain Eukaryota; kingdom Metazoa; phylum Chordata; class Actinopteri; order Gymnotiformes; family Hypopomidae; genus Brachyhypopomus; species Brachyhypopomus gauderio. The sequence continues at coordinate 130,987 of NW_027507032.1, read as the reverse complement.
TGGATTTATTACAGTTCACAGGCTGCACCATTGAGGACATGGAGTTTTAGGTTGACGGAGTCGAGCAAAAGTGTTTATCGCCCAAAAGACAAATTTTCTCATACCGCTTTACTCAACATTTAGAAATGTTCATTAATATAAAAAAAACAAATATTATGTATCATGTACATTTCTGTACCCTTCTTAGACGTCTCCGTGACGTTGAAATTCCGACGTTCAAGTGTTTAACTGCATATCGACGTCCAAGTGGGGTCATAGTTAGACGTCCAAATAACGGACCTAGTTTGCACGTCGAGTAGAAGTCCAGAATTGGTCTTGGACCGACGGACGCAATATAGACTTGATCTGCACGTCCATAAGACGTCTAATGTTTAGTGGGTTCAAGGTCCATTTCAATATTTTCCAGCTTGATAAACATAATTCAGTTAAATATTGACACGCCGCGAGCGGCGCGAGGGTCCGCGCGGCGAAAATTACGTAATCGCTGAGGCTCCGCCCGTGCGCGAGTGCCTCGCGCGGTCGTGCACCTGTCGAATTTTGTAACTTCGCGCGTGCGCTGCGCTTCAGCGCGATCGACAAAGTCATGTTTGCAGGGTTCATACACCTATACAAGGTGGAATTAAAGCACTTGTACGGCACTTTCAAGGTCCATTTCAATATTTTCCAGCATGATAAACATAATTAAGTTAAATATTAATACATATACTCGAAATGATTCAAAATAATTCGCTTTTTTATCACATTATTTGATGGTTGTTTATTTTCAAAACGCTCAATCTTAACGTCTTCACGTTCTCTCATGTTTCGTCCTGGAATTACAAGAGGCTCGTATTTGTTAACGTAATTTCAACATTTTAATGTACTTTAGCCTAAATTCCAGCACTTTTCAAACCTGAAACACAAAGCAACATTAAAATGCGTCAGGTAAATGTTCATGAATATATATACAGATAAAAACGGTCTGCAAGCGAGTTAAATTTAATTAGTGGTCGGCCGTTATCGGCGTTAACGGCCCACCACTAATATATATACACATATTCACACGCACGCACACACACACAGCATAATTATATATGTATGTGTCTGTGTGTCCTCATTATTGCTGGCTATAAAATCGCATCACCGTGTCATACTTTAATGTCCTGCACTGATGAGCTGCGCGAGCCTCAGAATTGTTCGAATGGAGGCTGCGTTCGAATACCATTACAAGTTTGTTAGCCACCTAGCTCTCTCATATTTTTCCTTGTTCTTTCCTTAAGATTTTTTCGCATTAATAAAATGTTTGCCTACGTACAATACATCGAAGACGGAGTAAAAAATATTGTACATATTAAAGACATCAAAAACTTTGACCCAAAAAATACAGAAGACTATTCTGCAGTACACGCATACTGGATTCTGTGGAAAGGGGAGTTATTCGCTGGCCAAATCTTGATGCTAAAAGGTAAGTAGCTAACGTTTTTATAATACAGAATAATAGTATATCGTATAATAATAACAATTCAACATTTTGTTTGACGTACGACGTGAGTTAAACTTGTCGCTATCTGATACAATTTGGCTACAAGTTACCCGAACCGGGATCTACAAAACATTACCTGTCGCAGCGATCAAAATCGTCCGTGGTCTGTTCATTAAATGTTACTTTGATCTGTCTGTATGAAGCTGTCTACACTGTCAAGACTGGATATTAGTTAGCAGGTTGTGCTACTCGTGTTACCATTAAGAGGGTTACTCAGCAACATCATCTACGAACCTAATAAGACCTAATAAGCCTTTATATAGTTAGTTGTGTCGCGTGCGGTAGCCTGGCGACCATGGACCACCTTGCTCGTTAAAATATATTTATAAAACAAAAGACTTACCTTCTGCACCAACAGCCGATGCAACATCCCATGCGTTGTCTTTCATTTTTTACATTCTTATAATTAGTCTGGTCTGAGAATCATATTAGTTGATCAAGTTTAAAAGGGCACGATTTAACCGAAAGGCTGCCTTCTACCTGTTCTTGGGTAATACTTAACTGAGAATGTTGGTGGAGAACTTTTCACTTCCCTTTTGAGGACCAAAATGCCGCAAGCGCACTGACAATATCTGCTCTTTAATTATAATTAAACACGGAGGTCTGTAAACTGTGATTTTCATGTTTTAGCTGAGCCATTTGTATAAGACAAATACTGAACATTCAATGATTAAACTATCATTCTGGGTTCGACATTCAGCATGAAAAAGAAACTGAGCATAATATAAATGTTTGTATTAATTTTTTGTATATAAATTTTATATAATCATATATAAAAATTATAAGAGGGAAGACTTGAGTGTGCCTGACCAGTATTACGGTTTAAAGTGTTACATATTTTTCTTCACAGACACTTCTGAAGAAATAGAGGACATTCTAGGTGCAGGGAAAAGGATTCGGGTTCCAAAGTTACTGGAGAGAAATCCTGTGGAGAGCCAGAGAAACTCAGAAAGGAAAGAAATTGAAGATACTGCTGTAAGTATATATGTGCATGCATATATATATATATATATATATATATATATATATATATATATATATAAGAGCAAGTGAGATGTTATGTGCTATTATTATTTGCAGATGTCACAAAAGGCAAGCATTATTGAGGGAAAGCGGGCCTCACTAATAGAAATTTTAAAAGAGCGGCAAAGCCAGAAAAGAATCCAGCCACTGTGTGCCTCTAATAGTCAATCAAAGAGGCAGAGGATTCTGCTGGATGATGAAACATCTAGTGGCAGTGATGATGATTTAATTGCCAAATCTGAATTTGATGAATTAAAGAAGAAGCACACAGTACTTGGGCATAAATATCAAGAAGCCATTAGTGAACTGGAACAACTGAGAAAATTGAACACTGAACTCCAAAAGTGTTTGGTCTCCAAAATCCTTCCTGGTAAGTTTGTAACACTCACCCTTCTTTCCTAAAAGGCTGCCTCACAAAACACAAAACAATCGTTATCATTTTATCTAAACTGGAATTTAAAGCTGTACTATTTATTGAATGTAATGACAGTGAATTACATTTAAGGTCTCATTTATGTTATAGAGAATAACAGCCTTCCTGATTTTATGGACACCCCTCAAACAATTAGTAAGACCTTTCAGTTATACTGCTATTACTATTACTGTTGTTATTATATTTTGAACATTATCTGTTTTGCTTGAGAAGGTGTTTGTGGTTTTGTTGCATATAACACTAACAGCTTGTTGCGTCTACCTATTGTCTAATAAAAAAGCCCTAGTTAATGTTCATTTAATCTGTGATACAAACTTGTACTGAAGATTTATTATCATTATATTATACATTTCAGGGCAATCCAACTTGTCACCCCCATTAAACACTTCTCAAGCAACAGTTGGTAAGTATATTGCTAATAAAACATGAATGACTTGGTTACACTTATACATTCATCCTATCTCTGATAAGAGATAAGAGACATGCACAATAATATTGTACTATTTAATCATTCTACAACTGTCATTTACCAAAAGTAAGGTAATAATTATTAAATTATTTTATATTTGCAGTAGAAATAAGCCAACAGAAAGAGCAAGCTTCAGAAGAAGAAAGGGTATTTTAGATTTAATTATAAATGTACAGTAACGGTGGTATTGTCTTTGATTATACTGATATGATTTACATATAATCGTGAAATAAAATAAAATTTCACACAGACGCACATTGGTGAAGGAATTTACATCAATACAAATCAGTGGAAGAGAGTCCAAGGAAACAGCAAGGACAGCTTGTTTGTGAAGGAGCTGGCAGTGTGCATTTGGGGCACAAACATTTTGGCCAACCGGAGTCTGGAGGGTAAAAGTTGTCCAACAACAAAGACAACCCCCAGGCCCCCTCTAACCCCTCACAAATTAAGAGCACTAAAAAGTAAGTAAGAATGTTGATAAAGAATACTAATCTGAAAATGATGGAGGATATTACTGCTGCATGAAATATTACATGTGTCTCTTTTGGACCAGGACACTTGAATTTTATTAAAATTTCTCAATGACCTGCTAATAATCTTATACATATCTTCTGTGCAAAATGTTGACATTTAATAAAACTGTTCATAATAATAGTCATGTGGCCTTTGAGCAGGTTATCTAGTCTTCATATAGGCTAGAAGTTTATACCTCACATTTAGGAGTTTAGCTCCTCTGAGAAGGCCTATACATGCAAGTAAATGATTTGTACTTTGTTTCAAGTAAATAGTTTTTGAAGTCTTTAGAAAACTATATGATTTTATTGTTGTGCAGTAACATGCATATTTTATGCATATTAAAGTTTTCTCATGACATTTTGCTTTATTTTGTTTTGTTAAAGATTGCTTCCAAAAGTGGCTCGAGACAAAAAACCTGGAAGAGTTCGAGCTAAGGACCAGAGCAGGAAAATTTGGACGTTATGTTACAGAAAAAATCCAAGACATCAACAAAAAACAAAAAAAAACAAAATCAATAAGTACATGATTTGTTATTTGATAAAATTATATTACTTGTTTAAAATGTCGTTTGTGCAAATAGCATTTTATTAAAGCAGCTGTTATAATAATTTCTCAGTAAATTAAGAAAAATAAATATTTTTGAGTTGTCTTTTAAAATTGTCTTTGTTTCTTGCCTATTTTGCAAACTGGTCTATTAACAGTAAAGCATAGGTGTTAGGGCAGGTGTGCACATGTTTAAACATTCCCTGCTTGTTTTAGTGTTGCTCTCCTCCAGCATGCCTAATTTAATTGTCATTTAGGAAAACATCAAAATGTTCCAGACAGAAAATCCACGACCATGGTTGAGGCACATTGTATAATATTCTGGTCACTTGACAGTTCTGCAACAAGCTATCAAAGGTTAATTGTAAATTTAAAATACTAGTTATTTTACAGAATACCAGGTACAAGCTGGTTTTGGACAGTAAAACCACCCACCAGCAACAAGATGGTTTAAGATGGTGTAACCAGCTATAAACCAGCTACCACCTATGAACCAGCTAACAGCTGGTTTTGAATGGTTTAACCAGCTACCAGCTACAAACCAGCTACCAGGTTCCAAAACACAGCTTAAGCTGGTCAAGCTGGTTAACCAGCTTGACCAGCTTAAGATGGTATGAGCTGGTTTTTCCAGCAGGGCAGGCTTTAAGCTGGTTTATACTTGAAGCCTGGTTTATACTTGACGCGCCGCGAGCGGCGCGAGGGTCCGCGCGGCGAAAATGACGTAATCGCTGAGGCTCCGCCCGTGCGCGAGTGCCTCGCGCGCTGTCGCTGCACGAGGTCGTGCACCTCTCGAATTTTGCAACTTTGCGCGCGCGCCGCGCTTCAGCGCGATCGACAAAGTCATGTTTGCAGGGTTCATACACCTATACAAGGTGGAATTAAAGCACTTGTACGGCACTTTCAAGGTCCATTTCAATATTTTCCAGCATGATAAACATAATTAAGTTAAATATTGACACGCCGCGAGCGGCGCGAGGGTCCGCGCGGCGAAAATTACGTAATCGCTGAGGCTCCGCCCGTGCGCGAGTGCCTCGCGCGGTCGTGCACCTCTAGAATTTTGTAACTTCGCGCGCGCGCTGCGCTTCAGCGCGATCGACAAAGTCATGTTTGCAGGGTTCATACACCTATACAAGGTGGAATTAAAGCACTTGTACGGCACTTTCAAGGTCCATTTCAATATTTTCCAGCATGATAAACATAATTAAGTTAAATATTGACGCGCCGCGAGCGGCGAGGGTCCGCGCGGCGAAAATGACGTAATTGCTGAGGCTCCGCCCGTGCGCGAGTGCCTCGCGCGCTGTCGCTGCGCGAGGTCGTGCACCTCTCTAATTTTGCAACTTCCGCGCGCGCGCCGCGCTTCAGCGCCATCGACAAAGTCATGTTTGCAGGGTTCATACACCTATACAAGGTGGAATTAAAGCATTTGTACGGCACTTTCCCACTGCGCAAAGATACGTTGAAACGACGTCTTTTCCAAGTCATTTTTGCACGTCGGATTTTGGTCCCCTGAAGGTGCAGACTGTGACGCCAGATGACGTCTTTTTTCCGACGTCTTCTGCACGTCGTGTATCGACGACCCCGGGACGTCCGGATAAGGGCCATTTCTAGTCCAAATGAAGTCTTGTGTAGGTCTTTTTTGCGTAAAACGTTGACTCCTTTTAGACATCGTTTTTATAAGCCTACCAACAGCTATTTCTAAATAGAGCTGTAATATCGAAGGAAATGCTTTCTTAAAACACAATTTCCATGGGGATTCATAGTTTCTGTGCACAACTAGTGCCATTTTAGAAGGTAGCATTTTGTCCTGGTAAATTTTCCTAGCTTCCTTTCCGTCGCAGCAGATAACTGGAAACGTATACAAAAGTGTAAGGTTCAAATCTGCTGAGCCTAACGAACTTCAGAAAGATGAACGGGAACAATAAACAGGTCCGCCACCTTCTGGCACCAGTTACACACGTTACAATTGTATATGCTTTACAAATAAATCACATGAATGGCATTTCCAATTTCTTTCCACCTTCATTTTTATTGATCACTGGCCAAAACGCCAACTTATAAAAGTAGTAATGTCTGTGGTAAATTCCATCCAATACGTGAGTAGCTAGCTAGCCTTTTGGCTAACGTTAAAACGTAACAAACCTTACAAAAATCCATTACAAAAGTACAAGGTAATGTGATTATATCTATTGATGTGTTACTACAACATATAAACATTTTAGGTTAATATTTTGAGGTTTGTTAAAGACCAGTTGTTAATGTTACCTTGAAATCGCCAGTAAATAACTGTAAAAAGTAACGGATTTCTTTTTAATTTAAACTCCTAAATGCGCGAGGCAACTCGCTCGAGCTTTTTATGTAGGCTCACTTTTGTATCATAGTCAATTGATTGTATTTAACATAATAGTTATACATAAATATTATATATAAACAAATATTTTGATAATACATACATTTTCTTATACGTGTCTACATTAAATAATGTATAATAATATGGATTTATTACAGTTCACAGGCTGCACCATTGAGGACATGGAGTTTTAGGTTGACGGAGTCGAGCAAAAGTGTTTATCGCCCAAAAGACAAATTTTCTCATACCGCTTTACTCAACATTTAGAAATGTTCATTAATATAAAAAAAACAAATATTATGTATCATGTACATTTCTGTACCCTTCTTAGACGTCTCCGTGACGTTGAAATTCCGACGTTCAAGTGTTTAACTGCATATCGACGTCCAAGTGGGGTCATAGTTAGACGTCCAAATAACGGACCTAGTTTGCACGTCGAGTAGAAGTCCAGAATTGGTCTTGGACCGACGGACGCAATATAGACTTGATCTGCACGTCCATAAGACGTCTAATGTTTAGTGGGTTCAAGGTCCATTTCAATATTTTCCAGCTTGATAAACATAATTCAGTTAAATATTGACACGCCGCGAGCGGCGCGAGGGTCCGCGCGGCGAAAATTACGTAATCGCTGAGGCTCCGCCCGTGCGCGAGTGCCTCGCGCGGTCGTGCACCTGTCGAATTTTGTAACTTCGCGCGTGCGCTGCGCTTCAGCGCGATCGACAAAGTCATGTTTGCAGGGTTCATACACCTATACAAGGTGGAATTAAAGCACTTGTACGGCACTTTCAAGGTCCATTTCAATATTTTCCAGCATGATAAACATAATTAAGTTAAATATTAATACATATACTCGAAATGATTCAAAATAATTCGCTTTTTTATCACATTATTTGATGGTTGTTTATTTTCAAAACGCTCAATCTTAACGTCTTCACGTTCTCTCATGTTTCGTCCTGGAATTACAAGAGGCTCGTATTTGTTAACGTAATTTCAACATTTTAATGTACTTTAGCCTAAATTCCAGCACTTTTCAAACCTGAAACACAAAGCAACATTAAAATGCGTCAGGTAAATGTTCATGAATATATATACAGATAAAAACGGTCTGCAAGCGAGTTAAATTTAATTAGTGGTCGGCCGCTAACGTTTTTATAATACAGAATAATAGTATATCGTATAATAATAACAATTCAACATTTTGTTTGACGTACGACGTGAGTTAAACTTGTCGCTATCTGATACAATTTGGCTACAAGTTACCCGAACCGGGATCTACAAAACATTACCTGTCGCAGCGATCAAAATCGTCCGTGGTCTGTTCATTAAATGTTACTTTGATCTGTCTGTATGAAGCTGTCTACACTGTCAAGACTGGATATTAGTTAGCAGGTTGTGCTACTCGTGTTACCATTAAGAGGGTTACTCAGCAACATCATCTACGAACCTAATAAGACCTAATAAGCCTTTATATAGTTAGTTGTGTCGCGTGCGGTAGCCTGGCGACCATGGACCACCTTGCTCGTTAAAATATATTTATAAAACAAAAGACTTACCTTCTGCACCAACAGCCGATGCAACATCCCATGCGTTGTCTTTCATTTTTTACATTCTTATAATTAGTCTGGTCTGAGAATCATATTAGTTGATCAAGTTTAAAAGGGCACGATTTAACCGAAAGGCTGCCTTCTACCTGTTCTTGGGTAATACTTAACTGAGAATGTTGGTGGAGAACTTTTCACTTCCCTTTTGAGGACCAAAATGCCGCAAGCGCACTGACAATATCTGCTCTTTAATTATAATTAAACACGGAGGTCTGTAAACTGTGATTTTCATGTTTTAGCTGAGCCATTTGTATAAGACAAATACTGAACATTCAATGATTAAACTATCATTCTGGGTTCGACATTCAGCATGAAAAAGAAACTGAGCATAATATAAATGTTTGTATTAATTTTTTGTATATAAATTTTATATAATCATATATAAAAATTATAAGAGGGAAGACTTGAGTGTGCCTGACCAGTATTACGGTTTAAAGTGTTACATATTTTTCTTCACAGACACTTCTGAAGAAATAGAGGACATTCTAGGTGCAGGGAAAAGGATTCGGGTTCCAAAGTTACTGGAGAGAAATCCTGTGGAGAGCCAGAGAAACTCAGAAAGGAAAGAAATTGAAGATACTGCTGTAAGTATATATGTGCATGCATATATATATATATATATATATATATATATATATATATATATATATAAGAGCAAGTGAGATGTTATGTGCTATTATTATTTGCAGATGTCACAAAAGGCAAGCATTATTGAGGGAAAGCGGGCCTCACTAATAGAAATTTTAAAAGAGCGGCAAAGCCAGAAAAGAATCCAGCCACTGTGTGCCTCTAATAGTCAATCAAAGAGGCAGAGGATTCTGCTGGATGATGAAACATCTAGTGGCAGTGATGATGATTTAATTGCCAAATCTGAATTTGATGAATTAAAGAAGAAGCACACAGTACTTGGGCATAAATATCAAGAAGCCATTAGTGAACTGGAACAACTGAGAAAATTGAACACTGAACTCCAAAAGTGTTTGGTCTCCAAAATCCTTCCTGGTAAGTTTGTAACACTCACCCTTCTTTCCTAAAAGGCTGCCTCACAAAACACAAAACAATCGTTATCATTTTATCTAAACTGGAATTTAAAGCTGTACTATTTATTGAATGTAATGACAGTGAATTACATTTAAGGTCTCATTTATGTTATAGAGAATAACAGCCTTCCTGATTTTATGGACACCCCTCAAACAATTAGTAAGACCTTTCAGTTATACTGCTATTACTATTACTGTTGTTATTATATTTTGAACATTATCTGTTTTGCTTGAGAAGGTGTTTGTGGTTTTGTTGCATATAACACTAACAGCTTGTTGCGTCTACCTATTGTCTAATAAAAAAGCCCTAGTTAATGTTCATTTAATCTGTGATACAAACTTGTACTGAAGATTTATTATCATTATATTATACATTTCAGGGCAATCCAACTTGTCACCCCCATTAAACACTTCTCAAGCAACAGTTGGTAAGTATATTGCTAATAAAACATGAATGACTTGGTTACACTTATACATTCATCCTATCTCTGATAAGAGATAAGAGACATGCACAATAATATTGTACTATTTAATCATTCTACAACTGTCATTTACCAAAAGTAAGGTAATAATTATTAAATTATTTTATATTTGCAGTAGAAATAAGCCAACAGAAAGAGCAAGCTTCAGAAGAAGAAAGGGTATTTTAGATTTAATTATAAATGTACAGTAACGGTGGTATTGTCTTTGATTATACTGATATGATTTACATATAATCGTGAAATAAAATAAAATTTCACACAGACGCACATTGGTGAAGGAATTTACATCAATACAAATCAGTGGAAGAGAGTCCAAGGAAACAGCAAGGACAGCTTGTTTGTGAAGGAGCTGGCAGTGTGCATTTGGGGCACAAACATTTTGGCCAACCGGAGTCTGGAGGGTAAAAGTTGTCCAACAACAAAGACAACCCCCAGGCCCCCTCTAACCCCTCACAAATTAAGAGCACTAAAAAGTAAGTAAGAATGTTGATAAAGAATACTAATCTGAAAATGATGGAGGATATTACTGCTGCATGAAATATTACATGTGTCTCTTTTGGACCAGGACACTTGAATTTTATTAAAATTTCTCAATGACCTGCTAATAATCTTATACATATCTTCTGTGCAAAATGTTGACATTTAATAAAACTGTTCATAATAATAGTCATGTGGCCTTTGAGCAGGTTATCTAGTCTTCATATAGGCTAGAAGTTTATACCTCACATTTAGGAGTTTAGCTCCTCTGAGAAGGCCTATACATGCAAGTAAATGATTTGTACTTTGTTTCAAGTAAATAGTTTTTGAAGTCTTTAGAAAACTATATGATTTTATTGTTGTGCAGTAACATGCATATTTTATGCATATTAAAGTTTTCTCATGACATTTTGCTTTATTTTGTTTTGTTAAAGATTGCTTCCAAAAGTGGCTCGAGACAAAAAACCTGGAAGAGTTCGAGCTAAGGACCAGAGCAGGAAAATTTGGACGTTATGTTACAGAAAAAATCCAAGACATCAACAAAAAACAAAAAAAACAAAATCAATAAGTACATGATTTGTTATTTGATAAAATTATATTACTTGTTTAAAATGTCGTTTGTGCAAATAGCATTTTATTAAAGCAGCTGTTATAATAATTTCTCAGTAAATTAAGAAAAATAAATATTTTTGAGTTGTCTTTTAAAATTGTCTTTGTTTCTTGCCTATTTTGCAAACTGGTCTATTAACAGTAAAGCATAGGTGTTAGGGCAGGTGTGCACATGTTTAAACATTCCCTGCTTGTTTTAGTGTTGCTCTCCTCCAGCATGCCTAATTTAATTGTCATTTAGGAAAACATCAAAATGTTCCAGACAGAAAATCCACGACCATGGTTGAGGCACATTGTATAATATTCTGGTCACTTGACAGTTCTGCAACAAGCTATCAAAGGTTAATTGTAAATTTAAAATACTAGTTATTTTACAGAATACCAGGTACAAGCTGGTTTTGGACAGTAAAACCACCCACCAGCAACAAGATGGTTTAAGATGGTGTAACCAGCTATAAACCAGCTACCACCTATGAACCAGCTAACAGCTGGTTTTGAATGGTTTAACCAGCTACCAGCTACAAACCAGCTACCAGGTTCCAAAACACAGCTTAAGCTGGTCAAGCTGGTTAACCAGCTTGACCAGCTTAAGATGGTATGAGCTGGTTTTTCCAGCAGGGCAGGCTTTAAGCTGGTTTATACTTGAAGCCTGGTTTATACTTGACGCGCCGCGAGCGGCGCGAGGGTCCGCGCGGCGAAAATGACGTAATCGCTGAGGCTCCGCCCGTGCGCGAGTGCCTCGCGCGCTGTCGCTGCACGAGGTCGTGCACCTCTCGAATTTTGCAACTTTGCGCGCGCGCCGCGCTTCAGCGCGATCGACAAAGTCATGTTTGCAGGGTTCATACACCTATACAAGGTGGAATTAAAGCACTTGTACGGCACTTTCAAGGTCCATTTCAATATTTTCCAGCATGATAAACATAATTAAGTTAAATATTGACACGCCGCGAGCGGCGCGAGGGTCCGCGCGGCGAAAATTACGTAATCGCTGAGGCTCCGCCCGTGCGCGAGTGCCTCGCGCGGTCGTGCACCTCTAGAATTTTGTAACTTCGCGCGCGCGCTGCGCTTCAGCGCGATCGACAAAGTCATGTTTGCAGGGTTCATACACCTATACAAGGTGGAATTAAAGCACTTGTACGGCACTTTCAAGGTCCATTTCAATATTTTCCAGCATGATAAACATAATTAAGTTAAATATTGACGCGCCGCGAGCGGCGAGGGTCCGCGCGGCGAAAATGACGTAATTGCTGAGGCTCCGCCCGTGCGCGAGTGCCTCGCGCGCTGTCGCTGCGCGAGGTCGTGCACCTCTCTAATTTTGCAACTTCCGCGCGCGCGCCGCGCTTCAGCGCCATCGACAAAGTCATGTTTGCAGGGTTCATACACCTATACAAGGTGGAATTAAAGCATTTGTACGGCACTTTCCCACTGCGCAAAGATACGTTGAAACGACGTCTTTTCCAAGTCATTTTTGCACGTCGGATTTTGGTCCCCTGAAGGTGCAGACTGTGACGCCAGATGACGTCTTTTTTCCGACGTCTTCTGCACGTCGTGTATCGACGACCCCGGGACGTCCGGATAAGGGCCATTTCTAGTCCAAATGAAGTCTTGTGTAGGTCTTTTTTGCGTAAAACGTTGACTCCTTTTAGACATCGTTTTTATAAGCCTACCAACAGCTATTTCTAAATAGAGCTGTAATATCGAAGGAAATGCTTTCTTAAAACACAATTTCCATGGGGATTCATAGTTTCTGTGCACAACTAGTGCCATTTTAGAAGGTAGCATTTTGTCCTGGTAAATTTTCCTAGCTTCCTTTCCGTCGCAGCAGATAACTGGAAACGTATACAAAAGTGTAAGGTTCAAATCTGCTGAGCCTAACGAACTTCAGAAAGATGAACGGGAACAATAAACAGGTCCGCCACCTTCTGGCACCAGTTACACACGTTACAATTGTATATGCTTTACAAATAAATCACATGAATGGCATTTCCAATTTCTTTCCACCTTCATTTTTATTGATCACTGGCCAAAACGCCAACTTATAAAAGTAGTAATGTCTGTGGTAAATTCCATCCAATACGTGAGTAGCTAGCTAGCCTTTTGGCTAACGTTAAAACGTAACAAACCTTACAAAAATCCATTACAAAAGTACAAGGTAATGTGATTATATCTATTGATGTGTTACTACAACATATAAACATTTTAGGTTAATATTTTGAGGTTTGTTAAAGACCAGTTGTTAATGTTACCTTGAAATCGCCAGTAAATAACTGTAAAAAGTAACGGATTTCTTTTTAATTTAAACTCCTAAATGCGCGAGGCAACTCGCTCGAGCTTTTTATGTAGGCTCACTTTTGTATCATAGTCAATTGATTGTATTTAACATAATAGTTATACATAAATATTATATATAAACAAATATTTTGATAATACATACATTTTCTTATACGTGTCTACATTAAATAATGTATAATAATATGGATTTATTACAGTTCACAGGCTGCACCATTGAGGACATGGAGTTTTAGGTTGACGGAGTCGAGCAAAAGTGTTTATCGCCCAAAAGACAAATTTTCTCATACCGCTTTACTCAACATTTAGAAATGTTCATTAATATAAAAAAAACAAATATTATGTATCATGTACATTTCTGTACCCTTCTTAGACGTCTCCGTGACGTTGAAATTCCGACGTTCAAGTGTTTAACTGCATATCGACGTCCAAGTGGGGTCATAGTTAGACGTCCAAATAACGGACCTAGTTTGCACGTCGAGTAGAAGTCCAGAATTGGTCTTGGACCGACGGACGCAATATAGACTTGATCTGCACGTCCATAAGACGTCTAATGTTTAGTGGGTTCAAGGTCCATTTCAATATTTTCCAGCTTGATAAACATAATTCAGTTAAATATTGACACGCCGCGAGCGGCGCGAGGGTCCGCGCGGCGAAAATTACGTAATCGCTGAGGCTCCGCCCGTGCGCGAGTGCCTCGCGCGGTCGTGCACCTGTCGAATTTTGTAACTTCGCGCGTGCGCTGCGCTTCAGCGCGATCGACAAAGTCATGTTTGCAGGGTTCATACACCTATACAAGGTGGAATTAAAGCACTTGTACGGCACTTTCAAGGTCCATTTCAATATTTTCCAGCATGATAAACATAATTAAGTTAAATATTAATACATATACTCGAAATGATTCAAAATAATTCGCTTTTTTATCACATTATTTGATGGTTGTTTATTTTCAAAACGCTCAATCTTAACGTCTTCACGTTCTCTCATGTTTCGTCCTGGAATTACAAGAGGCTCGTATTTGTTAACGTAATTTCAACATTTTAATGTACTTTAGCCTAAATTCCAGCACTTTTCAAACCTGAAACACAAAGCAACATTAAAATGCGTCAGGTAAATGTTCATGAATATATATACAGATAAAAACGGTCTGCAAGCGAGTTAAATTTAATTAGTGGTCGGCCGCTAACGTTTTTATAATACAGAATAATAGTATATCGTATAATAATAACAATTCAACATTTTGTTTGACGTACGACGTGAGTTAAACTTGTCGCTATCTGATACAATTTGGCTACAAGTTACCCGAACCGGGATCTACAAAACATTACCTGTCGCAGCGATCAAAATCGTCCGTGGTCTGTTCATTAAATGTTACTTTGATCTGTCTGTATGAAGCTGTCTACACTGTCAAGACTGGATATTAGTTAGCAGGTTGTGCTACTCGTGTTACCATTAAGAGGGTTACTCAGCAACATCATCTACGAACCTAATAAGACCTAATAAGCCTTTATATAGTTAGTTGTGTCGCGTGCGGTAGCCTGGCGACCATGGACCACCTTGCTCGTTAAAATATATTTATAAAACAAAAGACTTACCTTCTGCACCAACAGCCGATGCAACATCCCATGCGTTGTCTTTCATTTTTTACATTCTTATAATTAGTCTGGTCTGAGAATCATATTAGTTGATCAAGTTTAAAAGGGCACGATTTAACCGAAAGGCTGCCTTCTACCTGTTCTTGGGTAATACTTAACTGAGAATGTTGGTGGAGAACTTTTCACTTCCCTTTTGAGGACCAAAATGCCGCAAGCGCACTGACAATATCTGCTCTTTAATTATAATTAAACACGGAGGTCTGTAAACTGTGATTTTCATGTTTTAGCTGAGCCATTTGTATAAGACAAATACTGAACATTCAATGATTAAACTATCATTCTGGGTTCGACATTCAGCATGAAAAAGAAACTGAGCATAATATAAATGTTTGTATTAATTTTTTGTATATAAATTTTATATAATCATATATAAAAATTATAAGAGGGAAGACTTGAGTGTGCCTGACCAGTATTACGGTTTAAAGTGTTACATATTTTTCTTCACAGACACTTCTGAAGAAATAGAGGACATTCTAGGTGCAGGGAAAAGGATTCGGGTTCCAAAGTTACTGGAGAGAAATCCTGTGGAGAGCCAGAGAAACTCAGAAAGGAAAGAAATTGAAGATACTGCTGTAAGTATATATGTGCATGCATATATATATATATATATATATATATATAAGAGCAAGTGAGATGTTATGTGCTATTATTATTTGCAGATGTCACAAAAGGCAAGCATTATTGAGGGAAAGCGGGCCTCACTAATAGAAATTTTAAAAGAGCGGCAAAGCCAGAAAAGAATCCAGCCACTGTGTGCCTCTAATAGTCAATCAAAGAGGCAGAGGATTCTGCTGGATGATGAAACATCTAGTGGCAGTGATGATGATTTAATTGCCAAATCTGAATTTGATGAATTAAAGAAGAAGCACACAGTACTTGGGCATAAATATGAAGAAGCCATTAGTGAACTGGAACAACTGAGAAAATTGAACACTGAACTCCAAAAGTGTTTGGTCTCCAAAATCCTTCCTGGTAAGTTTGTAACACTCACCCTTCTTTCCTAAAAGGCTGCCTCACAAAACACAAAACAATCGTTATCATTTTATCTAAACTGGAATTTAAAGCTGTACTATTTATTGAATGTAATGACAGTGAATTACATTTAAGGTCTCATTTATGTTATAGAGAATAACAGCCTTCCTGATTTTATGGACACCCCTCAAACAATTAGTAAGACCTTTCAGTTATACTGCTATTACTATTACTGTTGTTATTATATTTTGAACATTATCTGTTTTGCTTGAGAAGGTGTTTGTGGTTTTGTTGCATATAACACTAACAGCTTGTTGCGTCTACCTATTGTCTAATAAAAAAGCCCTAGTTAATGTTCATTTAATCTGTGATACAAACTTGTACTGAAGATTTATTATCATTATATTATACATTTCAGGGCAATCCAACTTGTCACCCCCATTAACACTAGAAGTCCCTGAAATTTCAACCACCCCCCTGAAGTCCCAAAAGAGGGTCCAAAGAACCTTAGTCCAAACTGACACCTCTGGTGGCTCCAATTAACATCCATTCATTTGCAAAAGTGCCCATTGCCTGAGGAATCAGCAGGGGGGAGAAGAGCTGAACTTGCCTCCAGTGTTATGTAAATGAGGCGTGTGTCAGGTATGGGTGGTTGCTGCTGAAAGCTTGCACCTCCTTGGCTGCCATATGAGACTGTGCAAGATCTCTTGCAAGAAGTCTCCTCATCTACAGAACCATATGTTTGAGATTTGATTTGTGAAAGGTTGAAATAATGTGAAATTGACACAAACATAATATTTGAATTATAATGGCATATAAGTGGCATATTGATTAGTCAAAATGGCTCTGATATTTTTAACCTTATTTTAAGTAGTTTTGTCTTTTGAAAAACTGCTAATAGGTAAAAACGTTTTTACATAAATGTATACAAAAAACCCTCAGCTACTTGAAATAGAATAATATTATTGAGCAATTTTAACTTCAAGATCAAGATTTCGCATGTGTGTCTCTTCCAAATACAGCCATAACCTGCAAACAAAAATAGGAAATTTAGGAAATCTTACCAAAAGAGATATCACTACTACAGATTTTCACTACTCTCTGAAAACTAACAATGTGTTGTGTGTGACGTTTGTGACCCTAGGCTTGAAAATTGCTTCATATGGGCTTTTCAAACTTTTTTTTTGGCCCACCTCCACCCTTTCACCTTTGGAGGACAACTTTGTTTTCATGTAAGGATCAAAAGAAAACAATTCTGTATAATACAGTACAATAGTGATAAAAACAATTGGGGTTAGGTGAACCATACAGGACAGGAGAGAAAAGAGGGGGAGAGAAACTAAAAAGGGAAAAGACAGAAGAGCAGAAAAAACAGCTCAAATGATTCACCAACTGCTGCTAATAAATGAAGAGCAGAAAGTAAGACATACAGCACAAATGACTGATGTATGTGTGTGTGAGTGTGTGTGTTTATGTAAGTGCAACATAGGATAAATGTACAGAATGTACTTATTAGCAAGGCCCCAGAGGCCAGAGGCAGGCAGAGAAAGACCAGGGAACCCCACCCGCCCACGGCCCCTCCAGGATCATGTCCAAAGCCTGCTGTGTACTGGAAACCTTTGCTATCCTTGCTTCTCAGTCAACAGAGTAAGTGAAATGTGTGGTGACATGAATTTTCATCCACATGTAGGTGGCTACAGTCATCTTTCTCTTTATTATAAAACTGACAGACATTATTTGAACTATAATTCCAAAACATCTCAAGTCTGCCTCCTTTGTACTAATTTTGGATTTTTTTCTCACTGCAAAAGGTGACATGATTATTGGTCAAAATAGCTAAAGTTCAGATTTCTCTGAAAGGGTCTTTTCTTCTCCGTCTGAGTCAATGGATCAACATAGCTCACACTATCACCCATCCCCCCGTCTACCTAGAAGTGGCTGCATGACAAAGGATGGCCTCATGGCCTCATGATCCAAAATACCTCAGCACTGGCTTTTGGCAGGCTCAGGTAGAAATGTAGTAATGTTAGTAATGTTTTTCTTCTAAAAAAGATAAGTGGGTTCAAAATAACAATTTTGAAAAAAATTACCAAATTAATTGTGTTGATCCACCTCAAAAAAGGTCATGCAAAAGTCTGTAAGCTAGTCCTGAGTGTGTCTGCCCATCCCCCAGCTGCATTGTTGTGCAGGGGACATGCATAAGGTGAGAGAGGCAGTCAGAGGGCCTGGCTGAGAGCAGAAGCTACAGAGGACATGATGTAAGTTTAGAAATATATACAATAAAGTTTAAATGTTCTCAACAGAGCACTCACATACAATTATCCACTCAGTCTGCCACTCCCTCATTTGGGGAGAAACCTACACTATTGTGGCTATTCCCAACTTTAGACAATTTAGACAATTTTTAATCATGGAGGGGTCTGAAATTTTAGTCTTAGGTGCATGTCCTCACTGTATTGGAATATTTTATTGTCTGAGTGAAAGAGAAACAAAATGGGGTCACTAAAGTGGGAATAGCCACAATACTGTAGCTTTCTCCCCAAATGAGGGACTGGCAGACTGGGTAGATAGTTGTATGTGAATGCTCTGATGAGAACACTCATGAACAATTGTGCAAATGTGAGATGTGTGGACTGCTACAGATACACGTGTGGCAAATGTACCAGGGAGATACCCTGGCAGTGCCAGACATGTTCTGACAGACTGCTGAGTGACTGCTAAAGTGCTAGTCACACAAGAAGGACATGCCACTCACACACACACACACACACACACACACACACACAGCCCTGCACTGCAGCCTATTGTAAATATGTGTGGAATTGTTTTATTCCTTGTATTTTTTGTATAATTTTATGGCAATAATAAAAAGCATGGAACATAAAAAAGCATGGAAACATAACAGTTGTTCTTTTGTATGTTTCTCATGCTGAAATTTCAGTCCTCCTGACTTAGACACAAATGCTTCTGGTCATTACTCACATGTACCTGGCTATAAAATTTCTAATTTTCTATTTAAAATATAAAAAAATAATTTATTGTTTGTGCTTTGTTGCTCAGATAAAACTAAACTAAATACAATATATATAACCTTTATATTATAAAATACAATATACTGAATAGAACTAACTAAATGGCCAAACTCAATGAAAAACAACAATTAGTTGTGAGCTGAAGCATGTCCCCTCCTGTGGTGCGCCAGTAATGGCCTTATTTACAGAACAAAAGTGCCTGCTTACAGCTGATAATAGGGTGTTAGCTAAAATCCTTCAGTTCTCTCGACCCTTCTCTGGGTTCCGATAGTAGAAGTGTTGAAAGACCCTTCTCTGGGACTTCTAGTGTTAAACACTTCTCAAGCAACAGTTGGTAAGTATATTGCTAATAAAACATGAATGACTTGGTTACACTTATACATTCATCCTATCTCTGATAAGAGATAAGAGACATGCACAATAATATTGTACTATTTAATCATTCTACAACTGTCATTTACCAAAAGTAAGGTAATAATTATTCAATTATTTTATATTTGCAGTAGAAATAAGCCAACAGAAAGAGCAAGCTTCAGAAGAAGAAAGGGTATTTTAGATTTAATTATAAATGTACAGTAACGGTGGTATTGTCTTTGATTATACTGATATGATTTAGAAATAATCGTGAAATAAAATAAAATTTCACACAGACGCACATTGGTGAAGGAATTTACATCAATACAAATCAGTGGAAGAGAGTCCAAGGAAACAGCAAGGACAGCTTGTTTGTGAAGGAGCTGGCAGTGTGCATTTGGGGCACAAACATTTTGGCCAACCGGAGTCTGGAGGGTAAAAGTTGTCCAACAACAAAGACAACCCCCAGGCCCCCTCTAACCCCTCACAAATTAAGAGCACTAAAAAGTAAGTAAGAATGTTGATAAAGAATACTAATCTGAAAATGATGGAGGATATTACTGCTGCATGAAATATTACATGTGTCTCTTTTGGACCAGGACACTTGAATTTTATTAAAATTTCTCAATGACCTGCTAATAATCTTATACATATCTTCTGTGCAAAATGTTGACATTTAATAAAACTGTTCATAATAATAGTCATGTGGCCTTTGAGCAGGTTATCTAGTCTTCATATAGGCTAGAAGTTTATACCTCACATTTAGGAGTTTAGCTCCTCTGAGAAGGCCTATACATGCAAGTAAATGATTTGTACTTTGTTTCAAGTAAATAGTTTTTGAAGTCTTTAGAAAACTATATGATTTTATTGTTCTGCAGTAACATGCATATTTTATGCATATTAAAGTTTTCTCATGACATTTTGCTTTATTTTGTTTTGTTAAAGATTGCTTCCAAAAGTGGCTCGAGACAAAAAACCTGGAAGAGTTCGAGCTAAGGACCAGAGCAGGAAAATTTGGACGTTATGTTACAGAAAAAATCCAAGACATCAACAAAAAACAAAAAAAACAAAATCAATAAGTACATGATTTGTTATTTGATAAAATTATATTACTTGTTTAAAATGTCGTTTGTACAAATAGCATTTTATTAAAGCAGCTGTTATAATAATTTCTCAGTAAATTAAGAAAAATAAATATTTTTGAGTTGTCTTTTAAAATTGTCTTTGTTTCTTGCCTATTTTGCAAACTGGTCTATTAACAGTAAAGCATAGGTGTTAGGGCAGGTGTGCACATGTTTAAACATTCCCTGCTTGTTTTAGTGTTGCTCTCCTCCAGCATGCCTAATTTAATTGTCATTTAGGAAAACATCAAAATGTTCCAGACAGAAAATCCACGACCATGGTTGAGGCACATTGTATAATATTCTGGTCACTTGACAGTTCTGCAACAAGCTATCAAAGGTTAATTGTAAATTTAAAATACTAGTTATTTTACAGAATACCAGGTACAAGCTGGTTTTGGACAGTAAAACCACCCACCAGCAACAAGATGGTTTAAGATGGTGTAACCAGCTATAAACCAGCTACCACCTATGAACCAGCTAACAGCTGGTTTTGAATGGTTTAACCAGCTACCAGCTACAAACCAGCTACCAGGTTCCAAAACACAGCTTAAGCTGGTCAAGCTGGTTAACCAGCTTGACCAGCTTAAGATGGTATGAGCTGGTTTTTCCAGCAGGGCAGGCTTTAAGCTGGTTTATACTTGAAGCCTGGTTTATACTTGACGCGCCGCGAGCGGCGCGAGGGTCCGCGCGGCGAAAATGACGTAATCGCTGAGGCTCCGCCCGTGCGCGAGTGCCTCGCGCGCTGTCGCTGCACGAGGTCGTGCACCTCTCGAATTTTGCAACTTCGCGCGCGCGCCGCGCTTCAGCGCGATCGACAAAGTCATGTTTGCAGGGTTCATACACCTATACAAGGTGGAATTAAAGCACTTGTACGGCACTTTCAAGGTCCATTTCAATATTTTCCAGCATGATAAACATAATTAAGTTAAATATTGACACGCCGCGAGCGGCGCGAGGGTCCGCGCGGCGAAAATTACGTAATCGCTGAGGCTCCGCCCGTGCGCGAGTGCCTCGCGCGGTCGTGCACCTCTCGAATTTTGTAACTTCGCGCGCACTGCGCTTCAGCGCGATCGACAAAGTCATGTTTGCAGGGTTCATACACCTATACAAGGTGGAATTAAAGCACTTGTACGGCACTTTCAAGGTCCATTTCAATATTTTCCAGCATGATAAACATAATTAAGTTAAATATTGACGCGCCGCGAGCGGCGAGGGTCCGCGCGGCGAAAATGACGTAATTGCTGAGGCTCCGCTCGTGCGCGAGTGCCTCGCGGGCTGTCGCTGCGCGAGGTCGTGCACCTCTCTAATTTTGCAACTTCGCGCGCGCGCCGCGCTTCAGCGCCATCGACAAAGTCATGTTTGCAGGGTTCATACACCTATACAAGGTGGAATTAAAGCACTTGTACGGCACTTTCCCACTGCGCAAAGATACGTTGAAACGACGTCTTTTCCAAGTCATTTTTGCACGTCGGATTTTGGTCCCCTGAAGGTGCAGACTGTGACGCCAGATGACGTCTTTTTTCCGACGTCTTCTGCACGTCGTGTATCGACGACCCCGGGACGTCCGGATAAGGGCCATTTCTAGTCCAAATGAAGTCTTGTGTAGGTCTTTTTTGCGTAAAACGTTGACTCCTTTTAGACATCGTTTTTATAAGCCTACCAACAGCTATTTCTAAATAGAGCTGTAATATCGAAGGAAATGCTTTCTTAAAACACAATTTCCATGGGGATTCATAGTTTCTGTGCACAACTAGTGCCATTTTAGAAGGTAGCATTTTGTCCTGGTAAATTTTCCTAGCTTCCTTTCCGTCGCAGCAGATAACTGGAAACGTATACAAAAGTGTAAGGTTCAAATCTGCTGAGCCTAACGAACTTCAGAAAGATGAACGGGAACAATAAACAGGTCCGCCACCTTCTGGCACCAGTTACACACGTTACAATTGTATATGCTTTACAAATAAATCACATGAATGGCATTTCCAATTTCTTTCCACCTTCATTTTTATTGATCACTGGCCAAAACGCCAACTTATAAAAGTAGTAATGTCTGTGGTAAATTCCATCCAATACGTGAGTAGCTAGCTAGCCTTTTGGCTAACGTTAAAACGTAACAAACCTTACAAAAATCCATTACAAAAGTACAAGGTAATGTGATTATATCTATTGATCTGTTACTACAACATATAAACATTTTAGGTTAATATTTTGAGGTTTGTTAAAGACCAGTTGTTAATGTTACCTTGAAATCGCCAGTAAATAACTGTAAAAAGTAACGGATTTCTTTTTAATTTAAACTCCTAAATGCGCGAGGCAACTCGCTCGAGCTTTTTATGTAGGCTCACTTTTGTATCATAGTCAATTGATTGTATTTAACATAATAGTTATACATAAATATTATATATAAACAAATATTTTGATAATACATACATTTTCTTATACGTGTCTACATTAAATAATGTATAATAATATGGATTTATTACAGTTCACAGGCTGCACCATTGAGGACATGGAGTTTTAGGTTGACGGAGTCGAGCAAAAGTGTTTATCGCCCAAAAGACAAATTTTCTCATACCGCTTTACTCAACATTTAGAAATGTTCATTAATATAAAAAAAACAAATATTATGTATCATGTACATTTCTGTACCCTTCTTAGACGTCTCCGTGACGTTGAAATTCCGACGTTCAAGTGTTTAACTGCATATCGACGTCCAAGTGGGGTCATAGTTAGACGTCCAAATAACGGACCTAGTTTGCACGTCGAGTAGAAGTCCAGAATTGGTCTTGGACCGACGGACGCAATATAGACTTGATCTGCACGTCCATAAGACGTCTAATGTTTAGTGGGTTCAAGGTCCATTTCAATATTTTCCAGCTTGATAAACATAATTCAGTTAAATATTGACACGCCGCGAGCGGCGCGAGGGTCCGCGCGGCGAAAATTACGTAATCGCTGAGGCTCCGCCCGTGCGCGAGTGCCTCGCGCGGTCGTGCACCTGTCGAATTTTGTAACTTCGCGCGTGCGCTGCGCTTCAGCGCGATCGACAAAGTCATGTTTGCAGGGTTCATACACCTATACAAGGTGGAATTAAAGCACTTGTACGGCACTTTCAAGGTCCATTTCAATATTTTCCAGCATGATAAACATAATTAAGTTAAATATTAATACATATACTCGAAATGATTCAAAATAATTCGCTTTTTTATCACATTATTTGATGGTTGTTTATTTTCAAAACGCTCAATCTTAACGTCTTCACGTTCTCTCATGTTTCGTCCTGGAATTACAAGAGGCTCGTATTTGTTAACGTAATTTCAACATTTTAATGTACTTTAGCCTAAATTCCAGCACTTTTCAAACCTGAAACACAAAGCAACATTAAAATGCGTCAGGTAAATGTTCATGAATATATATACAGATAAAAACGGTCTGCAAGCGAGTTAAATTTAATTAGTGGTCGGCTGTTATCGGCGTTAACGGCCCACCACTAATATATATATACACATATTCACACGCACGCACACACACACAGCATAATTATATATGTATGTGTCTGTGTGTCCTCATTATTGCTGGCTATAAAATCGCATCACCGTGTCATACTTTAATGTCCTGCACTGATGAGCTGCGCGAGCCTCAGAATTGTTCGAATGGAGGCTGCGTTCGAATACCATTACAAGTTTGTTAGCCACCTAGCTCTCTCATATTTTTCCTTGTTCTTTCCTTAAGATTTTTTCGCATTAATAAAATGTTTGCCTACGTACAATACATCGAAGACGGAGTAAAAAATATTGTACATATTAAAGACATCAAAAACTTTGACCCAAAAAATACAGAAGACTATTCTGCAGTACACGCATACTGGATTCTGTGGAAAGGGGAGTTATTCGCTGGCCAAATCTTGATGCTAAAAGGTAAGTAGCTAACGTTTTTATAATACAGAATAATAGTATATCGTATAATAATAACAATTCAACATTTTGTTTGACGTACGACGTGAGTTAAACTTGTCGCTATCTGATACAATTTGGCTACAAGTTACCCGAACCGGGATCTACAAAACATTACCTGTCGCAGCGATCAAAATCGTCCGTGGTCTGTTCATTAAATGTTACTTTGATCTGTCTGTATGAAGCTGTCTACACTGTCAAGACTGGATATTAGTTAGCAGGTTGTGCTACTCGTGTTACCATTAAGAGGGTTACTCAGCAACATCATCTACGAACCTAATAAGACCTAATAAGCCTTTATATAGTTAGTTGTGTCGCGTGCGGTAGCCTGGCGACCATGGACCACCTTGCTCGTTAAAATATATTTATAAAACAAAAGACTTACCTTCTGCACCAACAGCCGATGCAACATCCCATGCGTTGTCTTTCATTTTTTACATTCTTATAATTAGTCTGGTCTGAGAATCATATTAGTTGATCAAGTTTAAAAGGGCACGATTTAACCGAAAGGCTGCCTTCTACCTGTTCTTGGGTAATACTTAACTGAGAATGTTGGTGGAGAACTTTTCACTTCCCTTTTGAGGACCAAAATGCCGCAAGCGCACTGACAATATCTGCTCTTTAATTATAATTAAACACGGAGGTCTGTAAACTGTGATTTTCATGTTTTAGCTGAGCCATTTGTATAAGACAAATACTGAACATTCAATGATTAAACTATCATTCTGGGTTCGACATTCAGCATGAAAAAGAAACTGAGCATAATATAAATGTTTGTATTAATTTTTTGTATATAAATTTTATATAATCATATATAAAAATTATAAGAGGGAAGACTTGAGTGTGCCTGACCAGTATTACGGTTTAAAGTGTTACATATTTTTCTTCACAGACACTTCTGAAGAAATAGAGGACATTCTAGGTGCAGGGAAAAGGATTCGGGTTCCAAAGTTACTGGAGAGAAATCCTGTGGAGAGCCAGAGAAACTCAGAAAGGAAAGAAATTGAAGATACTGCTGTAAGTATATATGTGCATGCATATATATATATATATATATATATATATATATATATATATGATAAGAGCAAGTGAGATGTTATGTGCTATTATTATTTGCAGATGTCACAAAAGGCAAGCATTATTGAGGGAAAGCGGGCCTCACTAATAGAAATTTTAAAAGAGCGGCAAAGCCAGAAAAGAATCCAGCCACTGTGTGCCTCTAATAGTCAATCAAAGAGGCAGAGGATTCTGCTGGATGATGAAACATCTAGTGGCAGTGATGATGAATTAATTGCCAAATCTGAATTTGATGAATTAAAGAAGAAGCACACAGTACTTGGGCATAAATATCAAGAAGCCATTAGTGAACTGGAACAACTGAGAAAATTGAACACTGAACTCCAAAAGTGTTTGGTCTCCAAAATCCTTCCTGGTAAGTTTGTAACACTCACCCTTCTTTCCTAAAAGGCTGCCTCACAAAACACAAAACAATCGTTATCATTTTATCTAAACTGGAATTTAAAGCTGTACTATTTATTGAATGTAATGACAGTGAATTACATTTAAGGTCTCATTTATGTTATAGAGAATAACAGCCTTCCTGATTTTATGGACACCCCTCAAACAATTAGTAAGACCTTTCAGTTATACTGCTATTACTATTACTGTTGTTATTATATTTTGAACATTATCTGTTTTGCTTGAGAAGGTGTTTGTGGTTTTGTTGCATATAACACTAACAGCTTGTTGCGTCTACCTATTGTCTAATAAAAAAGCCCTAGTTAATGTTCATTTAATCTGTGATACAAACTTGTACTGAAGATTTATTATCATTATATTATACATTTCAGGGCAATCCAACTTGTCACCCCCATTAAACACTTCTCAAGCAACAGTTGGTAAGTATATTGCTAATAAAACATGAATGACTTGGTTACACTTATACATTCATCCTATCTCTGATAAGAGATAAGAGACATGCACAATAATATTGTACTATTTAATCATTCTACAACTGTCATTTACCAAAAGTAAGGTAATAATTATTAAATTATTTTATATTTGCAGTAGAAATAAGCCAACAGAAAGAGCAAGCTTCAGAAGAAGAAAGGGTATTTTAGATTTAATTATAAATGTACAGTAACGGTGGTATTGTCTTTGATTATACTGATATGATTTACATATAATCGTGAAATAAAATAAAATTTCACACAGACGCACATTGGTGAAGGAATTTACATCAATACAAATCAGTGGAAGAGAGTGCAAGGAAACAGCAAGGACAGCTTGTTTGTGAAGGAGCTGGCAGTGTGCATTTGGGGCACAAACATTTTGGCCAACCGGAGTCTGGAGGGTAAAAGTTGTCCAACAACAAAGACAACCCCCAGGCCCCCTCTAACCCCTCACAAATTAAGAGCACTAAAAAGTAAGTAAGAATGTTGATAAAGAATACTAATCTGAAAATGATGGAGGATATTACTGCTGCATGAAATATTACATGTGTCTCTTTTGGACCAGGACACTTGAATTTTATTAAAATTTCTCAATGACCTGCTAATAATCTTATACATATCTTCTGTGCAAAATGTTGACATTTAATAAAACTGTTCATAATAATAGTCATGTGGCCTTTGAGCAGGTTATCTAGTCTTCATATAGGCTAGAAGTTTATACCTCACATTTAGGAGTTTAGCTCCTCTGAGAAGGCCTATACATGCAAGTAAATGATTTGTACTTTGTTTCAAGTAAATAGTTTTTGAAGTCTTTAGAAAACTATATGATTTTATTGTTGTGCAGTAACATGCATATTTTATGCATATTAAAGTTTTCTCATGACATTTTGCTTTATTTTGTTTTGTTAAAGATTGCTTCCAAAAGTGGCTCGAGACAAAAAACCTGGAAGAGTTCGAGCTAAGGACCAGAGCAGGAAAATTTGGACGTTATGTTACAGAAAAAATCCAAGACATCAACAAAAAACAAAAAAAAACAAAATCAATAAGTACATGATTTGTTATTTGATAAAATTATATTACTTGTTTAAAATGTCGTTTGTGCAAATAGCATTTTATTAAAGCAGCTGTTATAATAATTTCTCAGTAAATTAAGAAAAATAAATATTTTTGAGTTGTCTTTTAAAATTGTCTTTGTTTCTTGCCTATTTTGCAAACTGGTCTATTAACAGTAAAGCATAGGTGTTAGGGCAGGTGTGCACATGTTTAAACATTCCCTGCTTGTTTTAGTGTTGCTCTCCTCCAGCATGCCTAATTTAATTGTCATTTAGGAAAACATCAAAATGTTCCAGACAGAAAATCCACGACCATGGTTGAGGCACATTGTATAATATTCTGGTCACTTGACAGTTCTGCAACAAGCTATCAAAGGTTAATTGTAAATTTAAAATACTAGTTATTTTACAGAATACCAGGTACAAGCTGGTTTTGGACAGTAAAACCACCCACCAGCAACAAGATGGTTTAAGATGGTGTAACCAGCTATAAACCAGCTACCACCTATGAACCAGCTAACAGCTGGTTTTGAATGGTTTAACCAGCTACCAGCTACAAACCAGCTACCAGGTTCCAAAACACAGCTTAAGCTGGTCAAGCTGGTTAACCAGCTTGACCAGCTTAAGATGGTATGAGCTGGTTTTTCCAGCAGGGCAGGCTTTAAGCTGGTTTATACTTGAAGCCTGGTTTATACTTGACGCGCCGCGAGCGGCGCGAGGGTCCGCGCGGCGAAAATGACGTAATCGCTGAGGCTCCGCCCGTGCGCGAGTGCCTCGCGCGCTGTCGCTGCACGAGGTCGTGCACCTCTCGAATTTTGCAACTTTGCGCGCGCGCCGCGCTTCAGCGCGATCGACAAAGTCATGTTTGCAGGGTTCATACACCTATACAAGGTGGAATTAAAGCACTTGTACGGCACTTTCAAGGTCCATTTCAATATTTTCCAGCATGATAAACATAATTAAGTTAAATATTGACACGCCGCGAGCGGCGCGAGGGTCCGCGCGGCGAAAATTACGTAATCGCTGAGGCTCCGCCCGTGCGCGAGTGCCTCGCGCGGTCGTGCACCTCTAGAATTTTGTAACTTCGCGCGCGCTGCGCTTCAGCGCGATCGACAAAGTCATGTTTTCAGGGTTCATACACCTATACAAGGTGGAATTAAAGCACTTGTACGGCACTTTCAAGGTCCATTTCAATATTTTCCAGCATGATAAACATAATTAAGTTAAATATTGACGCGCCGCGAGCGGCGAGGGTCCGCGCGGCGAAAATGACGTAATTGCTGAGGCTCCGCCCGTGCGCGAGTGCCTCGCGCGCTGTCGCTGCGCGAGGTCGTGCACCTCTCTAATTTTGCAACTTCGCGCGCGCGCCGCGCTTCAGCGCCATCGACAAAGTCATGTTTGCAGGGTTCATACACCTATACAAGGTGGAATTAAAGCATTTGTACGGCACTTTCCCACTGCGCAAAGATACGTTGAAACGACGTCTTTTCCAAGTCATTTTTGCACGTCGGATTTTGGTCCCCTGAAGGTGCAGACTGTGACGCCAGATGACGTCTTTTTTCCGACGTCTTCTGCACGTCGTGTATCGACGACCCCGGGACGTCCGGATAAGGGCCATTTCTAGTCCAAATGAAGTCTTGTGTAGGTCTTTTTTGCGTAAAACGTTGACTCCTTTTAGACATCGTTTTTATAAGCCTACCAACAGCTATTTCTAAATAGAGCTGTAATATCGAAGGAAATGCTTTCTTAAAACACAATTTCCATGGGGATTCATAGTTTCTGTGCACAACTAGTGCCATTTTAGAAGGTAGCATTTTGTCCTGGTAAATTTTCCTAGCTTCCTTTCCGTCGCAGCAGATAACTGGAAACGTATACAAAAGTGTAAGGTTCAAATCTGCTGAGCCTAACGAACTTCAGAAAGATGAACGGGAACAATAAACAGGTCCGCCACCTTCTGGCACCAGTTACACACGTTACAATTGTATATGCTTTACAAATAAATCACATGAATGGCATTTCCAATTTCTTTCCACCTTCATTTTTATTGATCACTGGCCAAAACGCCAACTTATAAAAGTAGTAATGTCTGTGGTAAATTCCATCCAATACGTGAGTAGCTAGCTAGCCTTTTGGCTAACGTTAAAACGTAACAAACCTTACAAAAATCCATTACAAAAGTACAAGGTAATGTGATTATATCTATTGATCTGTTACTACAACATATAAACATTTTAGGTTAATATTTTGAGGTTTGTTAAAGACCAGTTGTTAATGTTACCTTGAAATCGCCAGTAAATAACTGTAAAAAGTAACGGATTTCTTTTTAATTTAAACTCCTAAATGCGCGAGGCAACTCGCTCGAGCTTTTTATGTAGGCTCACTTTTGTATCATAGTCAATTGATTGTATTTAACATAATAGTTATACATAAATATTATATATAAACAAATATTTTGATAATACATACATTTTCTTATACGTGTCTACATTAAATAATGTATAATAATATGGATTTATTACAGTTCACAGGCTGCACCATTGAGGACATGGAGTTTTAGGTTGACGGAGTCGAGCAAAAGTGTTTATCGCCCAAAAGACAAATTTTCTCATACCGCTTTACTCAACATTTAGAAATGTTCATTAATATAAAAAAAACAAATATTATGTATCATGTACATTTCTGTACCCTTCTTAGACGTCTCCGTGACGTTGAAATTCCGACGTTCAAGTGTTTAACTGCATATCGACGTCCAAGTGGGGTCATAGTTAGACGTCCAAATAACGGACCTAGTTTGCACGTCGAGTAGAAGTCCAGAATTGGTCTTGGACCGACGGACGCAATATAGACTTGATCTGCACGTCCATAAGACGTCTAATGTTTAGTGGGTTCAAGGTCCATTTCAATATTTTCCAGCTTGATAAACATAATTCAGTTAAATATTGACACGCCGCGAGCGGCGCGAGGGTCCGCGCGGCGAAAATTACGTAATCGCTGAGGCTCCGCCCGTGCGCGAGTGCCTCGCGCGGTCGTGCACCTGTCGAATTTTGTAACTTCGCGCGTGCGCTGCGCTTCAGCGCGATCGACAAAGTCATGTTTGCAGGGTTCATACACCTATACAAGGTGGAATTAAAGCACTTGTACGGCACTTTCAAGGTCCATTTCAATATTTTCCAGCATGATAAACATAATTAAGTTAAATATTAATACATATACTCGAAATGATTCAAAATAATTCGCTTTTTTATCACATTATTTGATGGTTGTTTATTTTCAAAACGCTCAATCTTAACGTCTTCACGTTCTCTCATGTTTCGTCCTGGAATTACAAGAGGCTCGTATTTGTTAACGTAATTTCAACATTTTAATGTACTTTAGCCTAAATTCCAGCACTTTTCAAACCTGAAACACAAAGCAACATTAAAATGCGTCAGGTAAATGTTCATGAATATATATACAGATAAAAACGGTCTGCAAGCGAGTTAAATTTAATTAGTGGTCGGCCGTTATCGGCGTTAACGGCCCACCACTAATATATATACACATATTCACACGCACGCACACACACACAGCATAATTATATATGTATGTGTCTGTGTGTCCTCATTATTGCTGGCTATAAAATCGCATCACCGTGTCATACTTTAATGTCCTGCACTGATGAGCTGCGCGAGCCTCAGAATTGTTCGAATGGAGGCTGCGTTCGAATACAATTACAAGTTTGTTAGCCACCTAGCTCTCTCATATTTTTCCTTGTTCTTTCCTTAAGATTTTTTCGCATTAATAAAATGTTTGCCTACGTACAATACATCGAAGACGGAGTAAAAAATATTGTACATATTAAAGACATCAAAAACTTTGACCCAAAAAATACAGAAGACTATTCTGCAGTACACGCATACTGGATTCTGTGGAAAGGGGAGTTATTCGCTGGCCAAATCTTGATGCTAAAAGGTAAGTAGCTAACGTTTTTATAATACAGAATAATAGTATATCGTATAATAATAACAATTCAACATTTTGTTTGACGTACGACGTGAGTTAAACTTGTCGCTATCTGATACAATTTGGCTACAAGTTACCCGAACCGGGATCTACAAAACATTACCTGTCGCAGCGATCAAAATCGTCCGTGGTCTGTTCATTAAATGTTACTTTGATCTGTCTGTATGAAGCTGTCTACACTGTCAAGACTGGATATTAGTTAGCAGGTTGTGCTACTCGTGTTACCATTAAGAGGGTTACTCAGCAACATCATCTACGAACCTAATAAGACCTAATAAGCCTTTATATAGTTAGTTGTGTCGCGTGCGGTAGCCTGGCGACCATGGACCACCTTGCTCGTTAAAATATATTTATAAAACAAAAGACTTACCTTCTGCACCAACAGCCGATGCAACATCCCATGCGTTGTCTTTCATTTTTTACATTCTTATAATTAGTCTGGTCTGAGAATCATATTAGTTGATCAAGTTTAAAAGGGCACGATTTAACCGAAAGGCTGCCTTCTACCTGTTCTTGGGTAATACTTAACTGAGAATGTTGGTGGAGAACTTTTCACTTCCCTTTTGAGGACCAAAATGCCGCAAGCGCACTGACAATATCTGCTCTTTAATTATAATTAAACACGGAGGTCTGTAAACTGTGATTTTCATGTTTTAGCTGAGCCATTTGTATAAGACAAATACTGAACATTCAATGATTAAACTATCATTCTGGGTTCGACATTCAGCATGAAAAAGAAACTGAGCATAATATAAATGTTTGTATTAATTTTTTGTATATAAATTTTATATAATCATATATAAAAATTATAAGAGGGAAGACTTGAGTGTGCCTGACCAGTATTACGGTTTAAAGTGTTACATATTTTTCTTCACAGACACTTCTGAAGAAATAGAGGACATTCTAGGTGCAGGGAAAAGGATTCGGGTTCCAAAGTTACTGGAGAGAAATCCTGTGGAGAGCCAGAGAAACTCAGAAAGGAAAGAAATTGAAGATACTGCTGTAAGTATATATGTGCATGCATATATATATATATATATATATATATATATATATATATATATATGATAAGAGCAAGTGAGATGTTATGTGCTATTATTATTTGCAGATGTCACAAAAGGCAAGCATTATTGAGGGAAAGCGGGCCTCACTAATAGAAATTTTAAAAGAGCGGCAAAGCCAGAAAAGAATCCAGCCACTGTGTGCCTCTAATAGTCAATCAAAGAGGCAGAGGATTCTGCTGGATGATGAAACATCTAGTGGCAGTGATGATGAATTAATTGCCAAATCTGAATTTGATGAATTAAAGAAGAAGCACACAGTACTTGGGCATAAATATCAAGAAGCCATTAGTGAACTGGAACAACTGAGAAAATTGAACACTGAACTCCAAAAGTGTTTGGTCTCCAAAATCCTTCCTGGTAAGTTTGTAACACTCACCCTTCTTTCCTAAAAGGCTGCCTCACAAAACACAAAACAATCGTTATCATTTTATCTAAACTGGAATTTAAAGCTGTACTATTTATTGAATGTAATGACAGTGAATTACATTTAAGGTCTCATTTATGTTATAGAGAATAACAGCCTTCCTGATTTTATGGACACCCCTCAAACAATTAGTAAGACCTTTCAGTTATACTGCTATTACTATTACTGTTGTTATTATATTTTGAACATTATCTGTTTTGCTTGAGAAGGTGTTTGTGGTTTTGTTGCATATAACACTAACAGCTTGTTGCGTCTACCTATTGTCTAATAAAAAAGCCCTAGTTAATGTTCATTTAATCTGTGATACAAACTTGTACTGAAGATTTATTATCATTATATTATACATTTCAGGGCAATCCAACTTGTCACCCCCATTAAACACTTCTCAAGCAACAGTTGGTAAGTATATTGCTAATAAAACATGAATGACTTGGTTACACTTATACATTCATCCTATCTCTGATAAGAGATAAGAGACATGCACAATAATATTGTACTATTTAATCATTCTACAACTGTCATTTACCAAAAGTAAGGTAATAATTATTAAATTATTTTATATTTGCAGTAGAAATAAGCCAACAGAAAGAGCAAGCTTCAGAAGAAGAAAGGGTATTTTAGATTTAATTATAAATGTACAGTAACGGTGGTATTGTCTTTGATTATACTGATATGATTTACATATAATCGTGAAATAAAATAAAATTTCACACAGACGCACATTGGTGAAGGAATTTACATCAATACAAATCAGTGGAAGAGAGTCCAAGGAAACAGCAAGGACAGCTTGTTTGTGAAGGAGCTGGCAGTGTGCATTTGGGGCACAAACATTTTGGCCAACCGGAGTCTGGAGGGTAAAAGTTGTCCAACAACAAAGACAACCCCCAGGCCCCCTCTAACCCCTCACAAATTAAGAGCACTAAAAAGTAAGTAAGAATGTTGATAAAGAATACTAATCTGAAAATGATGGAGGATATTACTGCTGCATGAAATATTACATGTGTCTCTTTTGGACCAGGACACTTGAATTTTATTAAAATTTCTCAATGACCTGCTAATAATCTTATACATATCTTCTGTGCAAAATGTTGACATTTAATAAAACTGTTCATAATAATAGTCATGTGGCCTTTGAGCAGGTTATCTAGTCTTCATATAGGCTAGAAGTTTATACCTCACATTTAGGAGTTTAGCTCCTCTGAGAAGGCCTATACATGCAAGTAAATGATTTGTACTTTGTTTCAAGTAAATAGTTTTTGAAGTCTTTAGAAAACTATATGATTTTATTGTTGTGCAGTAACATGCATATTTTATGCATATTAAAGTTTTCTCATGACATTTTGCTTTATTTTGTTTTGTTAAAGATTGCTTCCAAAAGTGGCTCGAGACAAAAAACCTGGAAGAGTTCGAGCTAAGGACCAGAGCAGGAAAATTTGGACGTTATGTTACAGAAAAAATCCAAGACATCAACAAAAAACAAAAAAAAACAAAATCAATAAGTACATGATTTGTTATTTGATAAAATTATATTACTTGTTTAAAATGTCGTTTGTGCAAATAGCATTTTATTAAAGCAGCTGTTATAATAATTTCTCAGTAAATTAAGAAAAATAAATATTTTTGAGTTGTCTTTTAAAATTGTCTTTGTTTCTTGCCTATTTTGCAAACTGGTCTATTAACAGTAAAGCATAGGTGTTAGGGCAGGTGTGCACATGTTTAAACATTCCCTGCTTGTTTTAGTGTTGCTCTCCTCCAGCATGCCTAATTTAATTGTCATTTAGGAAAACATCAAAATGTTCCAGACAGAAAATCCACGACCATGGTTGAGGCACATTGTATAATATTCTGGTCACTTGACAGTTCTGCAACAAGCTATCAAAGGTTAATTGTAAATTTAAAATACTAGTTATTTTACAGAATACCAGGTACAAGCTGGTTTTGGACAGTAAAACCACCCACCAGCAACAAGATGGTTTAAGATGGTGTAACCAGCTATAAACCAGCTACCACCTATGAACCAGCTAACAGCTGGTTTTGAATGGTTTAACCAGCTACCAGCTACAAACCAGCTACCAGGTTCCAAAACACAGCTTAAGCTGGTCAAGCTGGTTAACCAGCTTGACCAGCTTAAGATGGTATGAGCTGGTTTTTCCAGCAGGGCAGGCTTTAAGCTGGTTTATACTTGAAGCCTGGTTTATACTTGACGCGCCGCGAGCGGCGCGAGGGTCCGCGCGGCGAAAATGACGTAATCGCTGAGGCTCCGCCCGTGCGCGAGTGCCTCGCGCGCTGTCGCTGCACGAGGTCGTGCACCTCTCGAATTTTGCAACTTTGCGCGCGCGCCGCGCTTCAGCGCGATCGACAAAGTCATGTTTGCAGGGTTCATACACCTATACAAGGTGGAATTAAAGCACTTGTACGGCACTTTCAAGGTCCATTTCAATATTTTCCAGCATGATAAACATAATTAAGTTAAATATTGACACGCCGCGAGCGGCGCGAGGGTCCGCGCGGCGAAAATTACGTAATCGCTGAGGCTCCGCCCGTGCGCGAGTGCCTCGCGCGGTCGTGCACCTCTAGAATTTTGTAACTTCGCGCGCGCGCTGCGCTTCAGCGCGATCGACAAAGTCATGTTTGCAGGGTTCATACACCTATACAAGGTGGAATTAAAGCACTTGTACGGCACTTTCAAGGTCCATTTCAATATTTTCCAGCATGATAAACATAATTAAGTTAAATATTGACGCGCCGCGAGCGGCGAGGGTCCGCGCGGCGAAAATGACGTAATTGCTGAGGCTCCGCCCGTGCGCGAGTGCCTCGCGCGCTGTCGCTGCGCGAGGTCGTGCACCTCTCTAATTTTGCAACTTCCGCGCGCGCGCCGCGCTTCAGCGCCATCGACAAAGTCATGTTTGCAGGGTTCATACACCTATACAAGGTGGAATTAAAGCATTTGTACGGCACTTTCCCACTGCGCAAAGATACGTTGAAACGACGTCTTTTCCAAGTCATTTTTGCACGTCGGATTTTGGTCCCCTGAAGGTGCAGACTGTGACGCCAGATGACGTCTTTTTTCCGACGTCTTCTGCACGTCGTGTATCGACGACCCCGGGACGTCCGGATAAGGGCCATTTCTAGTCCAAATGAAGTCTTGTGTAGGTCTTTTTTGCGTAAAACGTTGACTCCTTTTAGACATCGTTTTTATAAGCCTACCAACAGCTATTTCTAAATAGAGCTGTAATATCGAAGGAAATGCTTTCTTAAAACACAATTTCCATGGGGATTCATAGTTTCTGTGCACAACTAGTGCCATTTTAGAAGGTAGCATTTTGTCCTGGTAAATTTTCCTAGCTTCCTTTCCGTCGCAGCAGATAACTGGAAACGTATACAAAAGTGTAAGGTTCAAATCTGCTGAGCCTAACGAACTTCAGAAAGATGAACGGGAACAATAAACAGGTCCGCCACCTTCTGGCACCAGTTACACACGTTACAATTGTATATGCTTTACAAATAAATCACATGAATGGCATTTCCAATTTCTTTCCACCTTCATTTTTATTGATCACTGGCCAAAACGCCAACTTATAAAAGTAGTAATGTCTGTGGTAAATTCCATCCAATACGTGAGTAGCTAGCTAGCCTTTTGGCTAACGTTAAAACGTAACAAACCTTACAAAAATCCATTACAAAAGTACAAGGTAATGTGATTATATCTATTGATCTGTTACTACAACATATAAACATTTTAGGTTAATATTTTGAGGTTTGTTAAAGACCAGTTGTTAATGTTACCTTGAAATCGCCAGTAAATAACTGTAAAAAGTAACGGATTTCTTTTTAATTTAAACTCCTAAATGCGCGAGGCAACTCGCTCGAGCTTTTTATGTAGGCTCACTTTTGTATCATAGTCAATTGATTGTATTTAACATAATAGTTATACATAAATATTATATATAAACAAATATTTTGATAATACATACATTTTCTTATACGTGTCTACATTAAATAATGTATAATAATATGGATTTATTACAGTTCACAGGCTGCACCATTGAGGACATGGAGTTTTAGGTTGACGGAGTCGAGCAAAAGTGTTTATCGCCCAAAAGACAAATTTTCTCATACCGCTTTACTCAACATTTAGAAATGTTCATTAATATAAAAAAAACAAATATTATGTATCATGTACATTTCTGTACCCTTCTTAGACGTCTCCGTGACGTTGAAATTCCGACGTTCAAGTGTTTAACTGCATATCGACGTCCAAGTGGGGTCATAGTTAGACGTCCAAATAACGGACCTAGTTTGCACGTCGAGTAGAAGTCCAGAATTGGTCTTGGACCGACGGACGCAATATAGACTTGATCTGCACGTCCATAAGACGTCTAATGTTTAGTGGGTTCAAGGTCCATTTCAATATTTTCCAGCTTGATAAACATAATTCAGTTAAATATTCACACGCCGCGAGCGGCGCGAGGGTCCGCGCGGCGAAAATTACGTAATCGCTGAGGCTCCGCCCGTGCGCGAGTGCCTCGCGCGGTCGTGCACCTGTCGAATTTTGTAACTTCGCGCGTGCGCTGCGCTTCAGCGCGATCGACAAAGTCATGTTTGCAGGGTTCATACACCTATACAAGGTGGAATTAAAGCACTTGTACGGCACTTTCAAGGTCCATTTCAATATTTTCCAGCATGATAAACATAATTAAGTTAAATATTGACACGCCGCGAGCGGCGCGAGGGTCCGCGCGGCGAAAATTACGTAATCGCTGAGGCTCCGCCCGTGCGCGAGTGCCTCGCGCGGTCGTGCACCTCTAGAATTTTGTAACTTCGCGCGCGCTGCGCTTCAGCGCGATCGACAAAGTCATGTTTGCAGGGTTCATACACCTATACAAGGTGGAATTAAAGCACTTGTACGGCACTTTCAAGGTCCATTTCAATATTTTCCAGCATGATAAACATAATTAAGTTAAATATTGACGCGCCGCGAGCGGCGAGGGTCCGCGCGGCGAAAATGACGTAATTGCTGAGGCTCCGCCCGTGCGCGAGTGCCTCGCGCGCTGTCGCTGTCGCTGCGCGAGGTCGTGCACCTCTCTAATTTTGCAACTTCCGCGCGCGCGCCGCGCTTCAGCGCCATCGACAAAGTCATGTTTGCAGGGTTCATACACCTATACAAGGTGGAATTAAAGCATTTGTACGGCACTTTCCCACTGCGCAAAGATACGTTGAAACGACGTCTTTTCCAAGTCATTTTTGCACGTCGGATTTTGGTCCCCTGAAGGTGCAGACTGTGACGCCAGATGACGTCTTTTTTCCGACGTCTTCTGCACGTCGTGTATCGACGACCCCGGGACGTCCGGATAAGGGCCATTTCTAGTCCAAATGAAGTCTTGTGTAGGTCTTTTTTGCGTAAAACGTTGACTCCTTTTAGACATCGTTTTTATAAGCCTACCAACAGCTATTTCTAAATAGAGCTGTAATATCGAAGGAAATGCTTTCTTAAAACACAATTTCCATGGGGATTCATAGTTTCTGTGCACAACTAGTGCCATTTTAGAAGGTAGCATTTTGTCCTGGTAAATTTTCCTAGCTTCCTTTCCGTCGCAGCAGATAACTGGAAACGTATACAAAAGTGTAAGGTTCAAATCTGCTGAGCCTAACGAACTTCAGAAAGATGAACGGGAACAATAAACAGGTCCGCCACCTTCTGGCACCAGTTACACACGTTACAATTGTATATGCTTTACAAATAAATCACATGAATGGCATTTCCAATTTCTTTCCACCTTCATTTTTATTGATCACTGGCCAAAACGCCAACTTATAAAAGTAGTAATGTCTGTGGTAAATTCCATCCAATACGTGAGTAGCTAGCTAGCCTTTTGGCTAACGTTAAAACGTAACAAACCTTACAAAAATCCATTACAAAAGTACAAGGTAATGTGATTATATCTATTGATCTGTTACTACAACATATAAACATTTTAGGTTAATATTTTGAGGTTTGTTAAAGACCAGTTGTTAATGTTACCTTGAAATCGCCAGTAAATAACTGTAAAAAGTAACGGATTTCTTTTTAATTTAAACTCCTAAATGCGCGAGGCAACTCGCTCGAGCTTTTTATGTAGGCTCACTTTTGTATCATAGTCAATTGATTGTATTTAACATAATAGTTATACATAAATATTATATATAAACAAATATTTTGATAATACATACATTTTCTTATACGTGTCTACATTAAATAATGTATAATAATATGGATTTATTACAGTTCACAGGCTGCACCATTGAGGACATGGAGTTTTAGGTTGACGGAGTCGAGCAAAAGTGTTTATCGCCCAAAAGACAAATTTTCTCATACCGCTTTACTCAACATTTAGAAATGTTCATTAATATAAAAAAAACAAATATTATGTATCATGTACATTTCTGTACCCTTCTTAGACGTCTCCGTGACGTTGAAATTCCGACGTTCAAGTGTTTAACTGCATATCGACGTCCAAGTGGGGTCATAGTTAGACGTCCAAATAACGGACCTAGTTTGCACGTCGAGTAGAAGTCCAGAATTGGTCTTGGACCGACGGACGCAATATAGACTTGATCTGCACGTCCATAAGACGTCTAATGTTTAGTGGGTTCAAGGTCCATTTCAATATTTTCCAGCTTGATAAACATAATTCAGTTAAATATTGACACGCCGCGAGCGGCGCGAGGGTCCGCGCGGCGAAAATTACGTAATCGCTGAGGCTCCGCCCGTGCGCGAGTGCCTCGCGCGGTCGTGCACCTGTCGAATTTTGTAACTTCGCGCGTGCGCTGCGCTTCAGCGCGATCGACAAAGTCATGTTTGCAGGGTTCATACACCTATACAAGGTGGAATTAAAGCACTTGTACGGCACTTTCAAGGTCCATTTCAATATTTTCCAGCATGATAAACATAATTAAGTTAAATATTAATACATATACTCGAAATGATTCAAAATAATTCGCTTTTTTATCACATTATTTGATGGTTGTTTATTTTCAAAACGCTCAATCTTAACGTCTTCACGTTCTCTCATGTTTCGTCCTGGAATTACAAGAGGCTCGTATTTGTTAACGTAATTTCAACATTTTAATGTACTTTAGCCTAAATTCCAGCACTTTTCAAACCTGAAACACAAAGCAACATTAAAATGCGTCAGGTAAATGTTCATGAATATATATACAGATAAAAACGGTCTGCAAGCGAGTTAAATTTAATTAGTGGTCGGCCGTTATCGGCGTTAACGGCCCACCACTAATATATATACACATATTCACACGCACGCACACACACACAGCATAATTATATATGTATGTGTCTGTGTGTCCTCATTATTGCTGGCTATAAAATCGCATCACCGTGTCATACTTTAATGTCCTGCACTGATGAGCTGCGCGAGCCTCAGAATTGTTCGAATGGAGGCTGCGTTCGAATACAATTACAAGTTTGTTAGCCACCTAGCTCTCTCATATTTTTCCTTGTTCTTTCCTTAAGATTTTTTCGCATTAATAAAATGTTTGCCTACGTACAATACATCGAAGACGGAGTAAAAAATATTGTACATATTAAAGACATCAAAAACTTTGACCCAAAAAATACAGAAGACTATTCTGCAGTACACGCATACTGGATTCTGTGGAAAGGGGAGTTATTCGCTGGCCAAATCTTGATGCTAAAAGGTAAGTAGCTAACGTTTTTATAATACAGAATAATAGTATATCGTATAATAATAACAATTCAACATTTTGTTTGACGTACGACGTGAGTTAAACTTGTCGCTATCTGATACAATTTGGCTACAAGTTACCCGAACCGGGATCTACAAAACATTACCTGTCGCAGCGATCAAAATCGTCCGTGGTCTGTTCATTAAATGTTACTTTGATCTGTCTGTATGAAGCTGTCTACACTGTCAAGACTGGATATTAGTTAGCAGGTTGTGCTACTCGTGTTACCATTAAGAGGGTTACTCAGCAACATCATCTACGAACCTAATAAGACCTAATAAGCCTTTATATAGTTAGTTGTGTCGCGTGCGGTAGCCTGGCGACCATGGACCACCTTGCTCGTTAAAATATATTTATAAAACAAAAGACTTACCTTCTGCACCAACAGCCGATGCAACATCCCATGCGTTGTCTTTCATTTTTTACATTCTTATAATTAGTCTGGTCTGAGAATCATATTAGTTGATCAAGTTTAAAAGGGCACGATTTAACCGAAAGGCTGCCTTCTACCTGTTCTTGGGTAATACTTAACTGAGAATGTTGGTGGAGAACTTTTCACTTCCCTTTTGAGGACCAAAATGCCGCAAGCGCACTGACAATATCTGCTCTTTAATTATAATTAAACACGGAGGTCTGTAAACTGTGATTTTCATGTTTTAGCTGAGCCATTTGTATAAGACAAATACTGAACATTCAATGATTAAACTATCATTCTGGGTTCGACATTCAGCATGAAAAAGAAACTGAGCATAATATAAATGTTTGTATTAATTTTTTGTATATAAATTTTATATAATCATATATAAAATTATAAGAGGGAAGACTTGAGTGTGCCTGACCAGTATTACGGTTTAAAGTGTTACATATTTTTCTTCACAGACACTTCTGAAGAAATAGAGGACATTCTAGGTGCAGGGAAAAGGATTCGGGTTCCAAAGTTACTGGAGAGAAATCCTGTGGAGAGCCAGAGAAACTCAGAAAGGAAAGAAATTGAAGATACTGCTGTAAGTATATATGTGCATGCATATATATATATATATATATGATAAGAGCAAGTGAGATGTTATGTGCTATTATTATTTGCAGATGTCACAAAAGGCAAGCATTATTGAGGGAAAGCGGGCCTCACTAATAGAAATTTTAAAAGAGCGGCAAAGCCAGAAAAGAATCCAGCCACTGTGTGCCTCTAATAGTCAATCAAAGAGGCAGAGGATTCTGCTGGATGATGAAACATCTAGTGGCAGTGATGATGAATTAATTGCCAAATCTGAATTTGATGAATTAAAGAAGAAGCACACAGTACTTGGGCATAAATATCAAGAAGCCATTAGTGAACTGGAACAACTGAGAAAATTGAACACTGAACTCCAAAAGTGTTTGGTCTCCAAAATCCTTCCTGGTAAGTTTGTAACACTCACCCTTCTTTCCTAAAAGGCTGCCTCACAAAACACAAAACAATCGTTATCATTTTATCTAAACTGGAATTTAAAGCTGTACTATTTATTGAATGTAATGACAGTGAATTACATTTAAGGTCTCATTTATGTTATAGAGAATAACAGCCTTCCTGATTTTATGGACACCCCTCAAACAATTAGTAAGACCTTTCAGTTATACTGCTATTACTATTACTGTTGTTATTATATTTTGAACATTATCTGTTTTGCTTGAGAAGGTGTTTGTGGTTTTGTTGCATATAACACTAACAGCTTGTTGCGTCTACCTATTGTCTAATAAAAAAGCCCTAGTTAATGTTCATTTAATCTGTGATACAAACTTGTACTGAAGATTTATTATCATTATATTATACATTTCAGGGCAATCCAACTTGTCACCCCCATTAAACACTTCTCAAGCAACAGTTGGTAAGTATATTGCTAATAAAACATGAATGACTTGGTTACACTTATACATTCATCCTATCTCTGATAAGAGATAAGAGACATGCACAATAATATTGTACTATTTAATCATTCTACAACTGTCATTTACCAAAAGTAAGGTAATAATTATTAAATTATTTTATATTTGCAGTAGAAATAAGCCAACAGAAAGAGCAAGCTTCAGAAGAAGAAAGGGTATTTTAGATTTAATTATAAATGTACAGTAACGGTGGTATTGTCTTTGATTATACTGATATGATTTACATATAATCGTGAAATAAAATAAAATTTCACACAGACGCACATTGGTGAAGGAATTTACATCAATACAAATCAGTGGAAGAGAGTCCAAGGAAACAGCAAGGACAGCTTGTTTGTGAAGGAGCTGGCAGTGTGCATTTGGGGCACAAACATTTTGGCCAACCGGAGTCTGGAGGGTAAAAGTTGTCCAACAACAAAGACAACCCCCAGGCCCCCTCTAACCCCTCACAAATTAAGAGCACTAAAAAGTAAGTAAGAATGTTGATAAAGAATACTAATCTGAAAATGATGGAGGATATTACTGCTGCATGAAATATTACATGTGTCTCTTTTGGACCAGGACACTTGAATTTTA
Organism: Brachyhypopomus gauderio; assembly: GCF_052324685.1. Classification (NCBI taxonomy): domain Eukaryota; kingdom Metazoa; phylum Chordata; class Actinopteri; order Gymnotiformes; family Hypopomidae; genus Brachyhypopomus; species Brachyhypopomus gauderio. The sequence goes on along the minus strand of NW_027507032.1, from coordinate 87,813 downwards.
TTAAAATTTCTCAATGACCTGCTAATAATCTTATACATATCTTCTGTGCAAAATGTTGACATTTAATAAAACTGTTCATAATAATAGTCATGTGGCCTTTGAGCAGGTTATCTAGTCTTCATATAGGCTAGAAGTTTATACCTCACATTTAGGAGTTTAGCTCCTCTGAGAAGGCCTATACATGCAAGTAAATGATTTGTACTTTGTTTCAAGTAAATAGTTTTTGAAGTCTTTAGAAAACTATATGATTTTATTGTTGTGCAGTAACATGCATATTTTATGCATATTAAAGTTTTCTCATGACATTTTGCTTTATTTTGTTTTGTTAAAGATTGCTTCCAAAAGTGGCTCGAGACAAAAAACCTGGAAGAGTTCGAGCTAAGGACCAGAGCAGGAAAATTTGGACGTTATGTTACAGAAAAAATCCAAGACATCAACAAAAAACAAAAAAAAACAAAATCAATAAGTACATGATTTGTTATTTGATAAAATTATATTACTTGTTTAAAATGTCGTTTGTGCAAATAGCATTTTATTAAAGCAGCTGTTATAATAATTTCTCAGTAAATTAAGAAAAATAAATATTTTTGAGTTGTCTTTTAAAATTGTCTTTGTTTCTTGCCTATTTTGCAAACTGGTCTATTAACAGTAAAGCATAGGTGTTAGGGCAGGTGTGCACATGTTTAAACATTCCCTGCTTGTTTTAGTGTTGCTCTCCTCCAGCATGCCTAATTTAATTGTCATTTAGGAAAACATCAAAATGTTCCAGACAGAAAATCCACGACCATGGTTGAGGCACATTGTATAATATTCTGGTCACTTGACAGTTCTGCAACAAGCTATCAAAGGTTAATTGTAAATTTAAAATACTAGTTATTTTACAGAATACCAGGTACAAGCTGGTTTTGGACAGTAAAACCACCCACCAGCAACAAGATGGTTTAAGATGGTGTAACCAGCTATAAACCAGCTACCACCTATGAACCAGCTAACAGCTGGTTTTGAATGGTTTAACCAGCTACCAGCTACAAACCAGCTACCAGGTTCCAAAACACAGCTTAAGCTGGTCAAGCTGGTTAACCAGCTTGACCAGCTTAAGATGGTATGAGCTGGTTTTTCCAGCAGGGCAGGCTTTAAGCTGGTTTATACTTGAAGCCTGGTTTATACTTGACGCGCCGCGAGCGGCGCGAGGGTCCGCGCGGCGAAAATGACGTAATCGCTGAGGCTCCGCCCGTGCGCGAGTGCCTCGCGCGCTGTCGCTGCACGAGGTCGTGCACCTCTCGAATTTTGCAACTTTGCGCGCGCGCCGCGCTTCAGCGCGATCGACAAAGTCATGTTTGCAGGGTTCATACACCTATACAAGGTGGAATTAAAGCACTTGTACGGCACTTTCAAGGTCCATTTCAATATTTTCCAGCATGATAAACATAATTAAGTTAAATATTGACACGCCGCGAGCGGCGCGAGGGTCCGCGCGGCGAAAATTACGTAATCGCTGAGGCTCCGCCCGTGCGCGAGTGCCTCGCGCGGTCGTGCACCTCTAGAATTTTGTAACTTCGCGCGCGCGCTGCGCTTCAGCGCGATCGACAAAGTCATGTTTGCAGGGTTCATACACCTATACAAGGTGGAATTAAAGCACTTGTACGGCACTTTCAAGGTCCATTTCAATATTTTCCAGCATGATAAACATAATTAAGTTAAATATTGACGCGCCGCGAGCGGCGAGGGTCCGCGCGGCGAAAATGACGTAATTGCTGAGGCTCCGCCCGTGCGCGAGTGCCTCGCGCGCTGTCGCTGCGCGAGGTCGTGCACCTCTCTAATTTTGCAACTTCCGCGCGCGCGCCGCGCTTCAGCGCCATCGACAAAGTCATGTTTGCAGGGTTCATACACCTATACAAGGTGGAATTAAAGCATTTGTACGGCACTTTCCCACTGCGCAAAGATACGTTGAAACGACGTCTTTTCCAAGTCATTTTTGCACGTCGGATTTTGGTCCCCTGAAGGTGCAGACTGTGACGCCAGATGACGTCTTTTTTCCGACGTCTTCTGCACGTCGTGTATCGACGACCCCGGGACGTCCGGATAAGGGCCATTTCTAGTCCAAATGAAGTCTTGTGTAGGTCTTTTTTGCGTAAAACGTTGACTCCTTTTAGACATCGTTTTTATAAGCCTACCAACAGCTATTTCTAAATAGAGCTGTAATATCGAAGGAAATGCTTTCTTAAAACACAATTTCCATGGGGATTCATAGTTTCTGTGCACAACTAGTGCCATTTTAGAAGGTAGCATTTTGTCCTGGTAAATTTTCCTAGCTTCCTTTCCGTCGCAGCAGATAACTGGAAACGTATACAAAAGTGTAAGGTTCAAATCTGCTGAGCCTAACGAACTTCAGAAAGATGAACGGGAACAATAAACAGGTCCGCCACCTTCTGGCACCAGTTACACACGTTACAATTGTATATGCTTTACAAATAAATCACATGAATGGCATTTCCAATTTCTTTCCACCTTCATTTTTATTGATCACTGGCCAAAACGCCAACTTATAAAAGTAGTAATGTCTGTGGTAAATTCCATCCAATACGTGAGTAGCTAGCTAGCCTTTTGGCTAACGTTAAAACGTAACAAACCTTACAAAAATCCATTACAAAAGTACAAGGTAATGTGATTATATCTATTGATCTGTTACTACAACATATAAACATTTTAGGTTAATATTTTGAGGTTTGTTAAAGACCAGTTGTTAATGTTACCTTGAAATCGCCAGTAAATAACTGTAAAAAGTAACGGATTTCTTTTTAATTTAAACTCCTAAATGCGCGAGGCAACTCGCTCGAGCTTTTTATGTAGGCTCACTTTTGTATCATAGTCAATTGATTGTATTTAACATAATAGTTATACATAAATATTATATATAAACAAATATTTTGATAATACATACATTTTCTTATACGTGTCTACATTAAATAATGTATAATAATATGGATTTATTACAGTTCACAGGCTGCACCATTGAGGACATGGAGTTTTAGGTTGACGGAGTCGAGCAAAAGTGTTTATCGCCCAAAAGACAAATTTTCTCATACCGCTTTACTCAACATTTAGAAATGTTCATTAATATAAAAAAAACAAATATTATGTATCATGTACATTTCTGTACCCTTCTTAGACGTCTCCGTGACGTTGAAATTCCGACGTTCAAGTGTTTAACTGCATATCGACGTCCAAGTGGGGTCATAGTTAGACGTCCAAATAACGGACCTAGTTTGCACGTCGAGTAGAAGTCCAGAATTGGTCTTGGACCGACGGACGCAATATAGACTTGATCTGCACGTCCATAAGACGTCTAATGTTTAGTGGGTTCAAGGTCCATTTCAATATTTTCCAGCTTGATAAACATAATTCAGTTAAATATTGACACGCCGCGAGCGGCGCGAGGGTCCGCGCGGCGAAAATTACGTAATCGCTGAGGCTCCGCCCGTGCGCGAGTGCCTCGCGCGGTCGTGCACCTGTCGAATTTTGTAACTTCGCGCGTGCGCTGCGCTTCAGCGCGATCGACAAAGTCATGTTTGCAGGGTTCATACACCTATACAAGGTGGAATTAAAGCACTTGTACGGCACTTTCAAGGTCCATTTCAATATTTTCCAGCATGATAAACATAATTAAGTTAAATATTAATACATATACTCGAAATGATTCAAAATAATTCGCTTTTTTATCACATTATTTGATGGTTGTTTATTTTCAAAACGCTCAATCTTAACGTCTTCACGTTCTCTCATGTTTCGTCCTGGAATTACAAGAGGCTCGTATTTGTTAACGTAATTTCAACATTTTAATGTACTTTAGCCTAAATTCCAGCACTTTTCAAACCTGAAACACAAAGCAACATTAAAATGCGTCAGGTAAATGTTCATGAATATATATACAGATAAAAACGGTCTGCAAGCGAGTTAAATTTAATTAGTGGTCGGCCGTTATCGGCGTTAACGGCCCACCACTAATATATATACACATATTCACACGCACGCACACACACACAGCATAATTATATATGTATGTGTCTGTGTGTCCTCATTATTGCTGGCTATAAAATCGCATCACCGTGTCATACTTTAATGTCCTGCACTGATGAGCTGCGCGAGCCTCAGAATTGTTCGAATGGAGGCTGCGTTCGAATACAATTACAAGTTTGTTAGCCACCTAGCTCTCTCATATTTTTCCTTGTTCTTTCCTTAAGATTTTTTCGCATTAATAAAATGTTTGCCTACGTACAATACATCGAAGACGGAGTAAAAAATATTGTACATATTAAAGACATCAAAAACTTTGACCCAAAAAATACAGAAGACTATTCTGCAGTACACGCATACTGGATTCTGTGGAAAGGGGAGTTATTCGCTGGCCAAATCTTGATGCTAAAAGGTAAGTAGCTAACGTTTTTATAATACAGAATAATAGTATATCGTATAATAATAACAATTCAACATTTTGTTTGACGTACGACGTGAGTTAAACTTGTCGCTATCTGATACAATTTGGCTACAAGTTACCCGAACCGGGATCTACAAAACATTACCTGTCGCAGCGATCAAAATCGTCCGTGGTCTGTTCATTAAATGTTACTTTGATCTGTCTGTATGAAGCTGTCTACACTGTCAAGACTGGATATTAGTTAGCAGGTTGTGCTACTCGTGTTGGTTACTCAGCAACATCATCTACGAACCTAATAAGACCTAATAAGCCTTTATATAGTTAGTTGTGTCGCGTGCGGTAGCCTGGCGACCATGGACCACCTTGCTCGTTAAAATATATTTATAAAACAAAAGACTTACCTTCTGCACCAACAGCCGATGCAACATCCCATGCGTTGTCTTTCATTTTTTACATTCTTATAATTAGTCTGGTCTGAGAATCATATTAGTTGATCAAGTTTAAAAGGGCACGATTTAACCGAAAGGCTGCCTTCTACCTGTTCTTGGGTAATACTTAACTGAGAATGTTGGTGGAGAACTTTTCACTTCCCTTTTGAGGACCAAAATGCCGCAAGCGCACTGACAATATCTGCTCTTTAATTATAATTAAACACGGAGGTCTGTAAACTGTGATTTTCATGTTTTAGCTGAGCCATTTGTATAAGACAAATACTGAACATTCAATGATTAAACTATCATTCTGGGTTCGACATTCAGCATGAAAAAGAAACTGAGCATAATATAAATGTTTGTATTAATTTTTTGTATATAAATTTTATATAATCATATATAAAAATTATAAGAGGGAAGACTTGAGTGTGCCTGACCAGTATTACGGTTTAAAGTGTTACATATTTTTCTTCACAGACACTTCTGAAGAAATAGAGGACATTCTAGGTGCAGGGAAAAGGATTCGGGTTCCAAAGTTACTGGAGAGAAATCCTGTGGAGAGCCAGAGAAACTCAGAAAGGAAAGAAATTGAAGATACTGCTGTAAGTATATATGTGCATGCATATATATATATATATATATATATATATATATATATATATATATATATATATATATATATATATATATGATAAGAGCAAGTGAGATGTTATGTGCTATTATTATTTGCAGATGTCACAAAAGGCAAGCATTATTGAGGGAAAGCGGGCCTCACTAATAGAAATTTTAAAAGAGCGGCAAAGCCAGAAAAGAATCCAGCCACTGTGTGCCTCTAATAGTCAATCAAAGAGGCAGAGGATTCTGCTGGATGATGAAACATCTAGTGGCAGTGATGATGAATTAATTGCCAAATCTGAATTTGATGAATTAAAGAAGAAGCACACAGTACTTGGGCATAAATATCAAGAAGCCATTAGTGAACTGGAACAACTGAGAAAATTGAACACTGAACTCCAAAAGTGTTTGGTCTCCAAAATCCTTCCTGGTAAGTTTGTAACACTCACCCTTCTTTCCTAAAAGGCTGCCTCACAAAACACAAAACAATCGTTATCATTTTATCTAAACTGGAATTTAAAGCTGTACTATTTATTGAATGTAATGACAGTGAATTACATTTAAGGTCTCATTTATGTTATAGAGAATAACAGCCTTCCTGATTTTATGGACACCCCTCAAACAATTAGTAAGACCTTTCAGTTATACTGCTATTACTATTACTGTTGTTATTATATTTTGAACATTATCTGTTTTGCTTGAGAAGGTGTTTGTGGTTTTGTTGCATATAACACTAACAGCTTGTTGCGTCTACCTATTGTCTAATAAAAAAGCCCTAGTTAATGTTCATTTAATCTGTGATACAAACTTGTACTGAAGATTTATTATCATTATATTATACATTTCAGGGCAATCCAACTTGTCACCCCCATTAAACACTTCTCAAGCAACAGTTGGTAAGTATATTGCTAATAAAACATGAATGACTTGGTTACACTTATACATTCATCCTATCTCTGATAAGAGATAAGAGACATGCACAATAATATTGTACTATTTAATCATTCTACAACTGTCATTTACCAAAAGTAAGGTAATAATTATTAAATTATTTTATATTTGCAGTAGAAATAAGCCAACAGAAAGAGCAAGCTTCAGAAGAAGAAAGGGTATTTTAGATTTAATTATAAATGTACAGTAACGGTGGTATTGTCTTTGATTATACTGATATGATTTACATATAATCGTGAAATAAAATAAAATTTCACACAGACGCACATTGGTGAAGGAATTTACATCAATACAAATCAGTGGAAGAGAGTGCAAGGAAACAGCAAGGACAGCTTGTTTGTGAAGGAGCTGGCAGTGTGCATTTGGGGCACAAACATTTTGGCCAACCGGAGTCTGGAGGGTAAAAGTTGTCCAACAACAAAGACAACCCCCAGGCCCCCTCTAACCCCTCACAAATTAAGAGCACTAAAAAGTAAGTAAGAATGTTGATAAAGAATACTAATCTGAAAATGATGGAGGATATTACTGCTGCATGAAATATTACATGTGTCTCTTTTGGACCAGGACACTTGAATTTTATTAAAATTTCTCAATGACCTGCTAATAATCTTATACATATCTTCTGTGCAAAATGTTGACATTTAATAAAACTGTTCATAATAATAGTCATGTGGCCTTTGAGCAGGTTATCTAGTCTTCATATAGGCTAGAAGTTTATACCTCACATTTAGGAGTTTAGCTCCTCTGAGAAGGCCTATACATGCAAGTAAATGATTTGTACTTTGTTTCAAGTAAATAGTTTTTGAAGTCTTTAGAAAACTATATGATTTTATTGTTGTGCAGTAACATGCATATTTTATGCATATTAAAGTTTTCTCATGACATTTTGCTTTATTTTGTTTTGTTAAAGATTGCTTCCAAAAGTGGCTCGAGACAAAAAACCTGGAAGAGTTCGAGCTAAGGACCAGAGCAGGAAAATTTGGACGTTATGTTACAGAAAAAATCCAAGACATCAACAAAAAACAAAAAAAAACAAAATCAATAAGTACATGATTTGTTATTTGATAAAATTATATTACTTGTTTAAAATGTCGTTTGTGCAAATAGCATTTTATTAAAGCAGCTGTTATAATAATTTCTCAGTAAATTAAGAAAAATAAATATTTTTGAGTTGTCTTTTAAAATTGTCTTTGTTTCTTGCCTATTTTGCAAACTGGTCTATTAACAGTAAAGCATAGGTGTTAGGGCAGGTGTGCACATGTTTAAACATTCCCTGCTTGTTTTAGTGTTGCTCTCCTCCAGCATGCCTAATTTAATTGTCATTTAGGAAAACATCAAAATGTTCCAGACAGAAAATCCACGACCATGGTTGAGGCACATTGTATAATATTCTGGTCACTTGACAGTTCTGCAACAAGCTATCAAAGGTTAATTGTAAATTTAAAATACTAGTTATTTTACAGAATACCAGGTACAAGCTGGTTTTGGACAGTAAAACCACCCACCAGCAACAAGATGGTTTAAGATGGTGTAACCAGCTATAAACCAGCTACCACCTATGAACCAGCTAACAGCTGGTTTTGAATGGTTTAACCAGCTACCAGCTACAAACCAGCTACCAGGTTCCAAAACACAGCTTAAGCTGGTCAAGCTGGTTAACCAGCTTGACCAGCTTAAGATGGTATGAGCTGGTTTTTCCAGCAGGGCAGGCTTTAAGCTGGTTTATACTTGAAGCCTGGTTTATACTTGACGCGCCGCGAGCGGCGCGAGGGTCCGCGCGGCGAAAATGACGTAATCGCTGAGGCTCCGCCCGTGCGCGAGTGCCTCGCGCGCTGTCGCTGCACGAGGTCGTGCACCTCTCGAATTTTGCAACTTTGCGCGCGCGCCGCGCTTCAGCGCGATCGACAAAGTCATGTTTGCAGGGTTCATACACCTATACAAGGTGGAATTAAAGCACTTGTACGGCACTTTCAAGGTCCATTTCAATATTTTCCAGCATGATAAACATAATTAAGTTAAATATTGACACGCCGCGAGCGGCGCGAGGGTCCGCGCGGCGAAAATTACGTAATCGCTGAGGCTCCGCCCGTGCGCGAGTGCCTCGCGCGGTCGTGCACCTCTAGAATTTTGTAACTTCGCGCGCGCGCTGCGCTTCAGCGCGATCGACAAAGTCATGTTTGCAGGGTTCATACACCTATACAAGGTGGAATTAAAGCACTTGTACGGCACTTTCAAGGTCCATTTCAATATTTTCCAGCATGATAAACATAATTAAGTTAAATATTGACGCGCCGCGAGCGGCGAGGGTCCGCGCGGCGAAAATGACGTAATTGCTGAGGCTCCGCCCGTGCGCGAGTGCCTCGCGCGCTGTCGCTGCGCGAGGTCGTGCACCTCTCTAATTTTGCAACTTCCGCGCGCGCGCCGCGCTTCAGCGCCATCGACAAAGTCATGTTTGCAGGGTTCATACACCTATACAAGGTGGAATTAAAGCATTTGTACGGCACTTTCCCACTGCGCAAAGATACGTTGAAACGACGTCTTTTCCAAGTCATTTTTGCACGTCGGATTTTGGTCCCCTGAAGGTGCAGACTGTGACGCCAGATGACGTCTTTTTTCCGACGTCTTCTGCACGTCGTGTATCGACGACCCCGGGACGTCCGGATAAGGGCCATTTCTAGTCCAAATGAAGTCTTGTGTAGGTCTTTTTTGCGTAAAACGTTGACTCCTTTTAGACATCGTTTTTATAAGCCTACCAACAGCTATTTCTAAATAGAGCTGTAATATCGAAGGAAATGCTTTCTTAAAACACAATTTCCATGGGGATTCATAGTTTCTGTGCACAACTAGTGCCATTTTAGAAGGTAGCATTTTGTCCTGGTAAATTTTCCTAGCTTCCTTTCCGTCGCAGCAGATAACTGGAAACGTACACTGTAAAAAAAAACAGTTTTTTTACAGGTTTTTCCCAATAAATTTTACAGTTTTTTCCTGTATTTTAAAATGACAGGGAAAGTGTATTACAATTACCAGAACAAACTGTTTATTTAAAAATGTCATGTGATTTAACAAGAAAAATCTGTATAAATTAAATACATTATAAATCTGTTTTTTAACAATTCTTAGATAATAATTTTAACTAAACAAACTGTAAAAAGAAAGTAATATTGATTAATCTTAATGAGACAAAGTAATAGAATCTTCTGGAATTAATTTCAAGGAAATATTACAAGACAACATTGATGCATGTTTTAATTTAAGTTTTGACATGTTAAATATGTGATTTTCATGTTATAAAAGTGAGTAAAAAGTAAAATGTTCTTGACTGTGATTTATTTTTATATTTATAACATACATAAAGAGTTAAGGCGTTCCAGATCCATCTCATTTTCAATCCACTATTAAATATGCACTGTATCTGTATCACTGTATCTACACTGTAAACCCGGATTAGGTTTTAATAAATTATTTTAGTAATCATTAATTATTATTTCATGTTTCATAAAAAATATTGCCATTACTAAATAAAACTAGTTGTTATCATTATTGAGCTGAAATAGGCATTGCAATGATCATGTTAAGTAAAGATAACTGAATATGTTAAGTTTATGATTGGTAGGGGTGGGGCCTGTTTGAATCGGACCACTGCACAGTGTGCATGAAGAGTTGTTCTGGTTGTGCATATTGTTTGAAGAACCTTTCGTTATCACCCCGCTGCAGCCCAAATGCATGAGTTTTGAAATCAGTGTTTCTTCAAATGAGTATTTGCAACGTCAGCTTTCAGTGCATGTAACTTATTTAGTTAACGCGTAATATATTCTTATCGGTTCATATAGTGCTAGAACATGTGTCTGGCATTCCTGTCCGATCATAGTTTAACTATAACCGTAGCGTTGAAATGTGTGTTCTGACGGTTCGGAGTTTATGGCTCATTTTAACTATTAATGTTATATATATTTTTATATTGAAGCGTCGGTCCAATGGGGGACGGCTGTAACGTGGCTCGCGCCACGGAGCGAGGAGACGGACACAATCGCTGAGAAGAGCGAGATTTATTGCAGGGCATTCCACAATCGTCATCGTAGTGGCAGGCAGGGGTCATAACAGGAAAGCCATCAAGGTTGGACAGGTACAGGGGCATAACGACACGGAAAGCAACAAACGACAGCAGGGCAACACGAAACTGAGAAACACATAAACGGTCAGACATCCAAAACAACCGACAACCAGACTGGGGAAATACAGGGACTATATGAACACTGAACTAAACTAGGAACAGGTGGGGACGATTATGACAGGGGCGTGGCGGACAATCAGGGAATCTCAGAGACAACGAGCGGGGCAGGGTAAACAGGCACGGAACACAGACACGAGGGAACCCAGAGTGGCAGCCACGAGAGGGGGCGTTGCCCTACGTGACAACGGCGCTACTTCCCATGAGTCTCTGCGACTCCGGTATCGTTATCTGTTAATGTGATGTCTATGCATGTGTTGATTATTTGTGTACTTGATTATGTGCATTACTTGGTTTAAGTCCCCCTTCATCAATTTATGTAGTTGTACTGTGTGAATTATTCTATGCCATGTTTGTGTAGTGTTGTCGTGTTATTGCCGTTCTCTCATGTTTTGTGTCTAAATTAAGTCTCTTCTGCGTGATCGTGGGGTCTGGCGTGATTATGTTGTTGAGGCAGTTTGAATTTAAAAAGCCTTGTGCTGCGGTGGATCTGTTTGCTACCTCTCCTTCCTACACCACACTGCAATATTGTTATAATTGAATGTGAACTAGAGTAAAGACCACATTCAATTTTAGGAATATTTCCTTTAAAATGACAGTGTTGCATGTTAAGTGTTATAATCACCGTTTTTTTACAGTTTATGTATGTTTTTTAATTTACAGTACTTATCTGTTTTTTTACATAAACTGTAAAAAAACGGTAATTTTCTGGAAACGGGGGCGCCAGAAAATTGCCGTTTTTTTACAGTTTATGTATGTTTTTAAATTTACAGTACTTATCTGTTTTTTTACAGTAATTTTCTGGCGCCCCCATTTCCAGAAAATTACCGTTTTTTTACACTTTTTTTTTACAGTGTATACAAAAGTGTAAGGTTCAAATCTGCTGAGCCTAACGAACTTCAGAAAGATGAACGGGAACAATAAACAGGTCCGCCACCTTCTGGCACCAGTTACACACGTTACAATTGTATATGCTTTACAAATAAATCACATGAATGGCATTTCCAATTTCTTTCCACCTTCATTTTTATTGATCACTGGCCAAAACGCCAACTTATAAAAGTAGTAATGTCTGTGGTAAATTCCATCCAATACGTGAGTAGCTAGCTAGCCTTTTTGGCTAACGTTAAAACGTAACAAACCTTACAAAAATCCATTACAAAAGTACAAGGTAATGTGATTATATCTATTGATCTGTTACTACAACATATAAACATTTTAGGTTAATATTTTGAGGTTTGTTAAAGACCAGTTGTTAATGTTACCTTGAAATCGCCAATAAATAACTGTAAAAAGTAACGGATTTCTTTTTAATTTAAACTCCTAAATGCGCGAGGCAACTCGCTCGAGCTTTTTATGTAGGCTCACTTTTGTATCATAGTCAATTGATTGTATTTAACATAATAGTTATACATAAATATTATATATAAACAAATATTTTGATAATACATACATTTTCTTATACGTGTCTACATTAAATAATGTATAATAATATGGATTTATTACAGTTCACAGGCTGCACCATTGAGGACATGGAGTTTTAGGTTGACGGAGTCGAGCAAAAGTGTTTATCGCCCAAAAGACAAATTTTCTCATACCGCTTTACTCAACATTTAGAAATGTTCATTAATATAAAAAAAACAAATATTATGTATCATGTACATTTCTGTACCCTTCTTAGACGTCTCCGTGACGTTGAAATTCCGACGTTCAAGTGTTTAACTGCATATCGACGTCCAAGTGGGGTCATAGTTAGACGTCCAAATAACGGACCTAGTTTGCACGTCGAGTAGAAGTCCAGAATTGGTCTTGGACCGACGGACGCAATATAGACTTGATCTGCACGTCCATAAGACGTCTAATGTTTAGTGGGTTCAAGGTCCATTTCAATATTTTCCAGCTTGATAAACATAATTCAGTTAAATATTGACACGCCGCGAGCGGCGCGAGGGTCCGCGCGGCGAAAATTACGTAATCGCTGAGGCTCCGCCCGTGCGCGAGTGCCTCGCGCGGTCGTGCACCTGTCGAATTTTGTAACTTCGCGCGTGCGCTGCGCTTCAGCGCGATCGACAAAGTCATGTTTGCAGGGTTCATACACCTATACAAGGTGGAATTAAAGCACTTGTACGGCACTTTCAAGGTCCATTTCAATATTTTCCAGCATGATAAACATAATTAAGTTAAATATTAATACATATACTCGAAATGATTCAAAATAATTCGCTTTTTTATCACATTATTTGATGGTTGTTTATTTTCAAAACGCTCAATCTTAACGTCTTCACGTTCTCTCATGTTTCGTCCTGGAATTACAAGAGGCTCGTATTTGTTAACGTAATTTCAACATTTTAATGTACTTTAGCCTAAATTCCAGCACTTTTCAAACCTGAAACACAAAGCAACATTAAAATGCGTCAGGTAAATGTTCATGAATATATATACAGATAAAAACGGTCTGCAAGCGAGTTAAATTTAATTAGTGGTCGGCCGTTATCGGCGTTAACGGCCCACCACTAATATATATACACATATTCACACGCACGCACACACACACAGCATAATTATATATGTATGTGTCTGTGTGTCCTCATTATTGCTGGCTATAAAATCGCATCACCGTGTCATACTTTAATGTCCTGCACTGATGAGCTGCGCGAGCCTCAGAATTGTTCGAATGGAGGCTGCGTTCGAATACCATTACAAGTTTGTTAGCCACCTAGCTCTCTCATATTTTTCCTTGTTCTTTCCTTAAGATTTTTTCGCATTAATAAAATGTTTGCCTACGTACAATACATCGAAGACGGAGTAAAAAATATTGTACATATTAAAGACATCAAAAACTTTGACCCAAAAAATACAGAAGACTATTCTGCAGTACACGCATACTGGATTCTGTGGAAAGGGGAGTTATTCGCTGGCCAAATCTTGATGCTAAAAGGTAAGTAGCTAACGTTTTTATAATACAGAATAATAGTATATCGTATAATAATAACAATTCAACATTTTGTTTGACGTACGACGTGAGTTAAACTTGTCGCTATCTGATACAATTTGGCTACAAGTTACCCGAACCGGGATCTACAAAACATTACCTGTCGCAGCGATCAAAATCGTCCGTGGTCTGTTCATTAAATGTTACTTTGATCTGTCTGTATGAAGCTGTCTACACTGTCAAGACTGGATATTAGTTAGCAGGTTGTGCTACTCGTGTTACCATTAAGAGGGTTACTCAGCAACATCATCTACGAACCTAATAAGACCTAATAAGCCTTTATATAGTTAGTTGTGTCGCGTGCGGTAGCCTGGCGACCATGGACCACCTTGCTCGTTAAAATATATTTATAAAACAAAAGACTTACCTTCTGCACCAACAGCCGATGCAACATCCCATGCGTTGTCTTTCATTTTTTACATTCTTATAATTAGTCTGGTCTGAGAATCATATTAGTTGATCAAGTTTAAAAGGGCACGATTTAACCGAAAGGCTGCCTTCTACCTGTTCTTGGGTAATACTTAACTGAGAATGTTGGTGGAGAACTTTTCACTTCCCTTTTGAGGACCAAAATGCCGCAAGCGCACTGACAATATCTGCTCTTTAATTATAATTAAACACGGAGGTCTGTAAACTGTGATTTTCATGTTTTAGCTGAGCCATTTGTATAAGACAAATACTGAACATTCAATGATTAAACTATCATTCTGGGTTCGACATTCAGCATGAAAAAGAAACTGAGCATAATATAAATGTTTGTATTAATTTTTTGTATATAAATTTTATATAATCATATATAAAAATTATAAGAGGGAAGACTTGAGTGTGCCTGACCAGTATTACGGTTTAAAGTGTTACATATTTTTCTTCACAGACACTTCTGAAGAAATAGAGGACATTCTAGGTGCAGGGAAAAGGATTCGGGTTCCAAAGTTACTGGAGAGAAATCCTGTGGAGAGCCAGAGAAACTCAGAAAGGAAAGAAATTGAAGATACTGCTGTAAGTATATATGTGCATGCATATATATATATATATATATATATATATATATATATATATATGATAAGAGCAAGTGAGATGTTATGTGCTATTATTATTTGCAGATGTCACAAAAGGCAAGCATTATTGAGGGAAAGCGGGCCTCACTAATAGAAATTTTAAAAGAGCGGCAAAGCCAGAAAAGAATCCAGCCACTGTGTGCCTCTAATAGTCAATCAAAGAGGCAGAGGATTCTGCTGGATGATGAAACATCTAGTGGCAGTGATGATGAATTAATTGCCAAATCTGAATTTGATGAATTAAAGAAGAAGCACACAGTACTTGGGCATAAATATCAAGAAGCCATTAGTGAACTGGAACAACTGAGAAAATTGAACACTGAACTCCAAAAGTGTTTGGTCTCCAAAATCCTTCCTGGTAAGTTTGTAACACTCACCCTTCTTTCCTAAAAGGCTGCCTCACAAAACACAAAACAATCGTTATCATTTTATCTAAACTGGAATTTAAAGCTGTACTATTTATTGAATGTAATGACAGTGAATTACATTTAAGGTCTCATTTATGTTATAGAGAATAACAGCCTTCCTGATTTTATGGACACCCCTCAAACAATTAGTAAGACCTTTCAGTTATACTGCTATTACTATTACTGTTGTTATTATATTTTGAACATTATCTGTTTTGCTTGAGAAGGTGTTTGTGGTTTTGTTGCATATAACACTAACAGCTTGTTGCGTCTACCTATTGTCTAATAAAAAAGCCCTAGTTAATGTTCATTTAATCTGTGATACAAACTTGTACTGAAGATTTATTATCATTATATTATACATTTCAGGGCAATCCAACTTGTCACCCCCATTAAACACTTCTCAAGCAACAGTTGGTAAGTATATTGCTAATAAAACATGAATGACTTGGTTACACTTATACATTCATCCTATCTCTGATAAGAGATAAGAGACATGCACAATAATATTGTACTATTTAATCATTCTACAACTGTCATTTACCAAAAGTAAGGTAATAATTATTAAATTATTTTATATTTGCAGTAGAAATAAGCCAACAGAAAGAGCAAGCTTCAGAAGAAGAAAGGGTATTTTAGATTTAATTATAAATGTACAGTAACGGTGGTATTGTCTTTGATTATACTGATATGATTTACATATAATCGTGAAATAAAATAAAATTTCACACAGACGCACATTGGTGAAGGAATTTACATCAATACAAATCAGTGGAAGAGAGTCCAAGGAAACAGCAAGGACAGCTTGTTTGTGAAGGAGCTGGCAGTGTGCATTTGGGGCACAAACATTTTGGCCAACCGGAGTCTGGAGGGTAAAAGTTGTCCAACAACAAAGACAACCCCCAGGCCCCCTCTAACCCCTCACAAATTAAGAGCACTAAAAAGTAAGTAAGAATGTTGATAAAGAATACTAATCTGAAAATGATGGAGGATATTACTGCTGCATGAAATATTACATGTGTCTCTTTTGGACCAGGACACTTGAATTTTATTAAAATTTCTCAATGACCTGCTAATAATCTTATACATATCTTCTGTGCAAAATGTTGACATTTAATAAAACTGTTCATAATAATAGTCATGTGGCCTTTGAGCAGGTTATCTAGTCTTCATATAGGCTAGAAGTTTATACCTCACATTTAGGAGTTTAGCTCCTCTGAGAAGGCCTATACATGCAAGTAAATGATTTGTACTTTGTTTCAAGTAAATAGTTTTTGAAGTCTTTAGAAAACTATATGATTTTATTGTTGTGCAGTAACATGCATATTTTATGCATATTAAAGTTTTCTCATGACATTTTGCTTTATTTTGTTTTGTTAAAGATTGCTTCCAAAAGTGGCTCGAGACAAAAAACCTGGAAGAGTTCGAGCTAAGGACCAGAGCAGGAAAATTTGGACGTTATGTTACAGAAAAAATCCAAGACATCAACAAAAAACAAAAAAAAACAAAATCAATAAGTACATGATTTGTTATTTGATAAAATTATATTACTTGTTTAAAATGTCGTTTGTGCAAATAGCATTTTATTAAAGCAGCTGTTATAATAATTTCTCAGTAAATTAAGAAAAATAAATATTTTTGAGTTGTCTTTTAAAATTGTCTTTGTTTCTTGCCTATTTTGCAAACTGGTCTATTAACAGTAAAGCATAGGTGTTAGGGCAGGTGTGCACATGTTTAAACATTCCCTGCTTGTTTTAGTGTTGCTCTCCTCCAGCATGCCTAATTTAATTGTCATTTAGGAAAACATCAAAATGTTCCAGACAGAAAATCCACGACCATGGTTGAGGCACATTGTATAATATTCTGGTCACTTGACAGTTCTGCAACAAGCTATCAAAGGTTAATTGTAAATTTAAAATACTAGTTATTTTACAGAATACCAGGTACAAGCTGGTTTTGGACAGTAAAACCACCCACCAGCAACAAGATGGTTTAAGATGGTGTAACCAGCTATAAACCAGCTACCACCTATGAACCAGCTAACAGCTGGTTTTGAATGGTTTAACCAGCTACCAGCTACAAACCAGCTACCAGGTTCCAAAACACAGCTTAAGCTGGTCAAGCTGGTTAACCAGCTTGACCAGCTTAAGATGGTATGAGCTGGTTTTTCCAGCAGGGCAGGCTTTAAGCTGGTTTATACTTGAAGCCTGGTTTATACTTGACGCGCCGCGAGCGGCGCGAGGGTCCGCGCGGCGAAAATGACGTAATCGCTGAGGCTCCGCCCGTGCGCGAGTGCCTCGCGCGCTGTCGCTGCACGAGGTCGTGCACCTCTCGAATTTTGCAACTTTGCGCGCGCGCCGCGCTTCAGCGCGATCGACAAAGTCATGTTTGCAGGGTTCATACACCTATACAAGGTGGAATTAAAGCACTTGTACGGCACTTTCAAGGTCCATTTCAATATTTTCCAGCATGATAAACATAATTAAGTTAAATATTGACACGCCGCGAGCGGCGCGAGGGTCCGCGCGGCGAAAATTACGTAATCGCTGAGGCTCCGCCCGTGCGCGAGTGCCTCGCGCGGTCGTGCACCTCTAGAATTTTGTAACTTCGCGCGCGCTGCGCTTCAGCGCGATCGACAAAGTCATGTTTGCAGGGTTCATACACCTATACAAGGTGGAATTAAAGCACTTGTACGGCACTTTCAAGGTCCATTTCAATATTTTCCAGCATGATAAACATAATTAAGTTAAATATTGACGCGCCGCGAGCGGCGAGGGTCCGCGCGGCGAAAATTACGTAATTGCTGAGGCTCCGCCCGTGCGCGAGTGCCTCGCGCGCTGTCGCTGCGCGAGGTCGTGCACCTCTCTAATTTTGCAACTTCGCGCGCGCGCCGCGCTTCAGCGCCATCGACAAAGTCATGTTTGCAGGGTTCATACACCTATACAAGGTGGAATTAAAGCATTTGTACGGCACTTTCCCACTGCGCAAAGATACGTTGAAACGACGTCTTTTCCAAGTCATTTTTGCACGTCGGATTTTGGTCCCCTGAAGGTGCAGACTGTGACGCCAGATGACATCTTTTTTCCGACGTCTTCTGCACGTCGTGTATCGACGACCCCGGGACGTCCGGATAAGGGCCATTTCTAGTCCAAATGAAGTCTTGTGTAGGTCTTTTTTGCGTAAAACGTTGACTCCTTTTAGACATCGTTTTTATAAGCCTACCAACAGCTATTTCTAAATAGAGCTGTAATATCGAAGGAAATGCTTTCTTAAAACACAATTTCCATGGGGATTCATAGTTTCTGTGCACAACTAGTGCCATTTTAGAAGGTAGCCTTTTGTCCTGGTAAATTTTCCTAGCTTCCTTTCCGTCGCAGCAGATAACTGGAAACGTATACAAAAGTGTAAGGTTCAAATCTGCTGAGCCTAACGAACTTCAGAAAGATGAACGGGAACAATAAACAGGTCCGCCACCTTCTGGCACCAGTTACACACGTTACAATTGTATATGCTTTACAAATAAATCACATGAATGGCATTTCCAATTTCTTTCCACCTTCATTTTTATTGATCACTGGCCAAAACGCCAACTTATAAAAGTAGTAATGTCTGTGGTAAATTCCATCCAATACGTGAGTAGCTAGCTAGCCTTTTGGCTAACGTTAAAACGTAACAAACCTTACAAAAATCCATTACAAAAGTACAAGGTAATGTGATTATATCTATTGATCTGTTACTACAACATATAAACATTTTAGGTTAATATTTTGAGGTTTGTTAAAGACCAGTTGTTAATGTTACCTTGAAATCGCCAGTAAATAACTGTAAAAAGTAACGGATTTCTTTTTAATTTAAACTCCTAAATGCGCGAGGCAACTCGCTCGAGCTTTTTATGTAGGCTCACTTTTGTATCATAGTCAATTGATTGTATTTAACATAATAGTTATACATAAATATTATATATAAACAAATATTTTGATAATACATACATTTTCTTATACGTGTCTACATTAAATAATGTATAATAATATGGATTTATTACAGTTCACAGGCTGCACCATTGAGGACATGGAGTTTTAGGTTGACGGAGTCGAGCAAAAGTGTTTATCGCCCAAAAGACAAATTTTCTCATACCGCTTTACTCAACATTTAGAAATGTTCATTAATATAAAAAAAACAAATATTATGTATCATGTACATTTCTGTACCCTTCTTAGACGTCTCCGTGACGTTGAAATTCCGACGTTCAAGTGTTTAACTGCATATCGACGTCCAAGTGGGGTCATAGTTAGACGTCCAAATAACGGACCTAGTTTGCACGTCGAGTAGAAGTCCAGAATTGGTCTTGGACCGACGGACGCAATATAGACTTGATCTGCACGTCCATAAGACGTCTAATGTTTAGTGGGTTCAAGGTCCATTTCAATATTTTCCAGCTTGATAAACATAATTCAGTTAAATATTCACACGCCGCGAGCGGCGCGAGGGTCCGCGCGGCGAAAATTACGTAATCGCTGAGGCTCCGCCCGTGCGCGAGTGCCTCGCGCGGTCGTGCACCTGTCGAATTTTGTAACTTCGCGCGTGCGCTGCGCTTCAGCGCGATCGACAAAGTCATGTTTGCAGGGTTCATACACCTATACAAGGTGGAATTAAAGCACTTGTACGGCACTTTCAAGGTCCATTTCAATATTTTCCAGCATGATAAACATAATTAAGTTAAATATTAATACATATACTCGAAATGATTCAAAATAATTCGCTTTTTTATCACATTATTTGATGGTTGTTTATTTTCAAAACGCTCAATCTTAACGTCTTCACGTTCTCTCATGTTTCGTCCTGGAATTACAAGAGGCTCGTATTTGTTAACGTAATTTCAACATTTTAATGTACTTTAGCCTAAATTCCAGCACTTTTCAAACCTGAAACACAAAGCAACATTAAAATGCGTCAGGTAAATGTTCATGAATATATATACAGATAAAAACGGTCTGCAAGCGAGTTAAATTTAATTAGTGGTCGGCCGTTATCGGCGTTAACGGCCCACCACTAATATATATACACATATTCACACGCACGCACACACACACAGCATAATTATATATGTATGTGTCTGTGTGTCCTCATTATTGCTGGCTATAAAATCGCATCACCGTGTCATACTTTAATGTCCTGCACTGATGAGCTGCGCGAGCCTCAGAATTGTTCGAATGGAGGCTGCGTTCGAATACCATTACAAGTTTGTTAGCCACCTAGCTCTCTCATATTTTTCCTTGTTCTTTCCTTAAGATTTTTTCGCATTAATAAAATGTTTGCCTACGTACAATACATCGAAGACGGAGTAAAAAATATTGTACATATTAAAGACATCAAAAACTTTGACCCAAAAAATACAGAAGACTATTCTGCAGTACACGCATACTGGATTCTGTGGAAAGGGGAGTTATTCGCTGGCCAAATCTTGATGCTAAAAGGTAAGTAGCTAACGTTTTTATAATACAGAATAATAGTATATCGTATAATAATAACAATTCAACATTTTGTTTGACGCACGACGTGAGTTAAACTTGTCGCTATCTGATACAATTTGGCTACAAGTTACCCGAACCGGGATCTACAAAACATTACCTGTCGCAGCGATCAAAATCGTCCGTGGTCTGTTCATTAAATGTTACTTTGATCTGTCTGTATGAAGCTGTCTACACTGTCAAGACTGGATATTAGTTAGCAGGTTGTGCTACTCGTGTTACCATTAAGAGGGTTACTCAGCAACATCATCTACGAACCTAATAAGACCTAATAAGCCTTTATATAGTTAGTTGTGTCGCGTGCGGTAGCCTGGCGACCATGGACCACCTTGCTCGTTAAAATATATTTATAAAACAAAAGACTTACCTTCTGCACCAACAGCCGATGCAACATCCCATGCGTTGTCTTTCATTTTTTACATTCTTATAATTAGTCTGGTCTGAGAATCATATTAGTTGATCAAGTTTAAAAGGGCACGATTTAACCGAAAGGCTGCCTTCTACCTGTTCTTGGGTAATACTTAACTGAGAATGTTGGTGGAGAACTTTTCACTTCCCTTTTGAGGACCAAAATGCCGCAAGCGCACTGACAATATCTGCTCTTTAATTATAATTAAACACGGAGGTCTGTAAACTGTGATTTTCATGTTTTAGCTGAGCCATTTGTATAAGACAAATACTGAACATTCAATGATTAAACTATCATTCTGGGTTCGACATTCAGCATGAAAAAGAAACTGAGCATAATATAAATGTTTGTATTAATTTTTTGTATATAAATTTTATATAATCATATATAAAAATTATAAGAGGGAAGACTTGAGTGTGCCTGACCAGTATTACGGTTTAAAGTGTTACATATTTTTCTTCACAGACACTTCTGAAGAAATAGAGGACATTCTAGGTGCAGGGAAAAGGATTCGGGTTCCAAAGTTACTGGAGAGAAATCCTGTGGAGAGCCAGAGAAACTCAGAAAGGAAAGAAATTGAAGATACTGCTGTAAGTATATATGTGCATGCATATATATATATATATATATATATATATATATATATATGATAAGAGCAAGTGAGATGTTATGTGCTATTATTATTTGCAGATGTCACAAAAGGCAAGCATTATTGAGGGAAAGCGGGCCTCACTAATAGAAATTTTAAAAGAGCGGCAAAGCCAGAAAAGAATCCAGCCACTGTGTGCCTCTAATAGTCAATCAAAGAGGCAGAGGATTCTGCTGGATGATGAAACATCTAGTGGCAGTGATGATGAATTAATTGCCAAATCTGAATTTGATGAATTAAAGAAGAAGCACACAGTACTTGGGCATAAATATCAAGAAGCCATTAGTGAACTGGAACAACTGAGAAAATTGAACACTGAACTCCAAAAGTGTTTGGTCTCCAAAATCCTTCCTGGTAAGTTTGTAACACTCACCCTTCTTTCCTAAAAGGCTGCCTCACAAAACACAAAACAATCGTTATCATTTTATCTAAACTGGAATTTAAAGCTGTACTATTTATTGAATGTAATGACAGTGAATTACATTTAAGGTCTCATTTATGTTATAGAGAATAACAGCCTTCCTGATTTTATGGACACCCCTCAAACAATTAGTAAGACCTTTCAGTTATACTGCTATTACTATTACTGTTGTTATTATATTTTGAACATTATCTGTTTTGCTTGAGAAGGTGTTTGTGGTTTTGTTGCATATAACACTAACAGCTTGTTGCGTCTACCTATTGTCTAATAAAAAAGCCCTAGTTAATGTTCATTTAATCTGTGATACAAACTTGTACTGAAGATTTATTATCATTATATTATACATTTCAGGGCAATCCAACTTGTCACCCCCATTAAACACTTCTCAAGCAACAGTTGGTAAGTATATTGCTAATAAAACATGAATGACTTGGTTACACTTATACATTCATCCTATCTCTGATAAGAGATAAGAGACATGCACAATAATATTGTACTATTTAATCATTCTACAACTGTCATTTACCAAAAGTAAGGTAATAATTATTAAATTATTTTATATTTGCAGTAGAAATAAGCCAACAGAAAGAGCAAGCTTCAGAAGAAGAAAGGGTATTTTAGATTTAATTATAAATGTACAGTAACGGTGGTATTGTCTTTGATTATACTGATATGATTTACATATAATCGTGAAATAAAATAAAATTTCACACAGACGCACATTGGTGAAGGAATTTACATCAATACAAATCAGTGGAAGAGAGTGCAAGGAAACAGCAAGGACAGCTTGTTTGTGAAGGAGCTGGCAGTGTGCATTTGGGGCACAAACATTTTGGCCAACCGGAGTCTGGAGGGTAAAAGTTGTCCAACAACAAAGACAACCCCCAGGCCCCCTCTAACCCCTCACAAATTAAGAGCACTAAAAAGTAAGTAAGAATGTTGATAAAGAATACTAATCTGAAAATGATGGAGGATATTACTGCTGCATGAAATATTACATGTGTCTCTTTTGGACCAGGACACTTGAATTTTATTAAAATTTCTCAATGACCTGCTAATAATCTTATACATATCTTCTGTGCAAAATGTTGACATTTAATAAAACTGTTCATAATAATAGTCATGTGGCCTTTGAGCAGGTTATCTAGTCTTCATATAGGCTAGAAGTTTATACCTCACATTTAGGAGTTTAGCTCCTCTGAGAAGGCCTATACATGCAAGTAAATGATTTGTACTTTGTTTCAAGTAAATAGTTTTTGAAGTCTTTAGAAAACTATATGATTTTATTGTTGTGCAGTAACATGCATATTTTATGCATATTAAAGTTTTCTCATGACATTTTGCTTTATTTTGTTTTGTTAAAGATTGCTTCCAAAAGTGGCTCGAGACAAAAAACCTGGAAGAGTTCGAGCTAAGGACCAGAGCAGGAAAATTTGGACGTTATGTTACAGAAAAAATCCAAGACATCAACAAAAAACAAAAAAAAACAAAATCAATAAGTACATGATTTGTTATTTGATAAAATTATATTACTTGTTTAAAATGTCGTTTGTGCAAATAGCATTTTATTAAAGCAGCTGTTATAATAATTTCTCAGTAAATTAAGAAAAATAAATATTTTTGAGTTGTCTTTTAAAATTGTCTTTGTTTCTTGCCTATTTTGCAAACTGGTCTATTAACAGTAAAGCATAGGTGTTAGGGCAGGTGTGCACATGTTTAAACATTCCCTGCTTGTTTTAGTGTTGCTCTCCTCCAGCATGCCTAATTTAATTGTCATTTAGGAAAACATCAAAATGTTCCAGACAGAAAATCCACGACCATGGTTGAGGCACATTGTATAATATTCTGGTCACTTGACAGTTCTGCAACAAGCTATCAAAGGTTAATTGTAAATTTAAAATACTAGTTATTTTACAGAATACCAGGTACAAGCTGGTTTTGGACAGTAAAACCACCCACCAGCAACAAGATGGTTTAAGATGGTGTAACCAGCTATAAACCAGCTACCACCTATGAACCAGCTAACAGCTGGTTTTGAATGGTTTAACCAGCTACCAGCTACAAACCAGCTACCAGGTTCCAAAACACAGCTTAAGCTGGTCAAGCTGGTTAACCAGCTTGACCAGCTTAAGATGGTATGAGCTGGTTTTTCCAGCAGGGCAGGCTTTAAGCTGGTTTATAATTGAAGCCTGGTTTATACTTGACGCGCCGCGAGCGGCGCGAGGGTCCGCGCGGCGAAAATGACGTAATCGCTGAGGCTCCGCCCGTGCGCGAGTGCCTCGCGCGCTGTCGCTGCACGAGGTCGTGCACCTCTCGAATTTTGCAACTTTGCGCGCGCGCCGCGCTTCAGCGCGATCGACAAAGTCATGTTTGCAGGGTTCATACACCTATACAAGGTGGAATTAAAGCACTTGTACGGCACTTTCAAGGTCCATTTCAATATTTTCCAGCATGATAAACATAATTAAGTTAAATATTGACACGCCGCGAGCGGCGCGAGGGTCCGCGCGGCGAAAATTACGTAATCGCTGAGGCTCCGCCCGTGCGCGAGTGCCTCGCGCGGTCGTGCACCTCTAGAATTTTGTAACTTCGCGCGCGCTGCGCTTCAGCGCGATCGACAAAGTCATGTTTGCAGGGTTCATACACCTATACAAGGTGGAATTAAAGCACTTGTACGGCACTTTCAAGGTCCATTTCAATATTTTCCAGCATGATAAACATAATTAAGTTAAATATTGACGCGCCGCGAGCGGCGAGGGTCCGCGCGGCGAAAATGACGTAATTGCTGAGGCTCCGCCCGTGCGCGAGTGCCTCGCGCGCTGTCGCTGCGCGAGGTCGTGCACCTCTCTAATTTTGCAACTTCGCGCGCGCGCCGCGCTTCAGCGCCATCGACAAAGTCATGTTTGCAGGGTTCATACACCTATACAAGGTGGAATTAAAGCATTTGTACGGCACTTTCCCACTGCGCAAAGATACGTTGAAACGACGTCTTTTCCAAGTCATTTTTGCACGTCGGATTTTGGTCCCCTGAAGGTGCAGACTGTGACGCCAGATGACGTCTTTTTTCCGACGTCTTCTGCACGTCGTGTATCGACGACCCCGGGACGTCCGGATAAGGGCCATTTCTAGTCCAAATGAAGTCTTGTGTAGGTCTTTTTTGCGTAAAACGTTGACTCCTTTTAGACATCGTTTTTATAAGCCTACCAACAGCTATTTCTAAATAGAGCTGTAATATCGAAGGAAATGCTTTCTTAAAACACAATTTCCATGGGGATTCATAGTTTCTGTGCACAACTAGTGCCATTTTAGAAGGTAGCATTTTGTCCTGGTAAATTTTCCTAGCTTCCTTTCCGTCGCAGCAGATAACTGGAAACGTATACAAAAGTGTAAGGTTCAAATCTGCTGAGCCTAACGAACTTCAGAAAGATGAACGGGAACAATAAACAGGTCCGCCACCTTCTGGCACCAGTTACACACGTTACAATTGTATATGCTTTACAAATAAATCACATGAATGGCATTTCCAATTTCTTTCCACCTTCATTTTTATTGATCACTGGCCAAAACGCCAACTTATAAAAGTAGTAATGTCTGTGGTAAATTCCATCCAATACGTGAGTAGCTAGCTAGCCTTTTGGCTAATGTTAAAACGTAACAAACCTTACAAAAATCCATTACAAAAGTACAAGGTAATGTGATTATATCTATTGATCTGTTACTACAACATATAAACATTTTAGGTTAATATTTTGAGGTTTGTTAAAGACCAGTTGTTAATGTTACCTTGAAATCGCCAGTAAATAACTGTAAAAAGTAACGGATTTCTTTTTAATTTAAACTCCTAAATGCGCGAGGCAACTCGCTCGAGCTTTTTATGTAGGCTCACTTTTGTATCATAGTCAATTGATTGTATTTAACATAATAGTTATACATAAATATTATATATAAACAAATATTTTGATAATACATACATTTTCTTATACGTGTCTACATTAAATAATGTATAATAATATGGATTTATTACAGTTCACAGGCTGCACCATTGAGGACATGGAGTTTTAGGTTGACGGAGTCGAGCAAAAGTGTTTATCGCCCAAAAGACAAATTTTCTCATACCGCTTTACTCAACATTTAGAAATGTTAATTAATATAAAAAAAACAAATATTATGTATCATGTACATTTCTGTACCCTTCTTAGACGTCTCCGTGACGTTGAAATTCCGACGTTCAAGTGTTTAACTGCATATCGACGTCCAAGTGGGGTCATAGTTAGACGTCCAAATAACGGACCTAGTTTGCACGTCGAGTAGAAGTCCAGAATTGGTCTTGGACCGACGGACGCAATATAGACTTGATCTGCACGTCCATAAGACGTCTAATGTTTAGTGGGTTCAAGGTCCATTTCAATATTTTCCAGCTTGATAAACATAATTCAGTTAAATATTGACACGCCGCGAGCGGCGCGAGGGTCCGCGCGGCGAAAATTACGTAATCGCTGAGGCTCCGCCCGTGCGCGAGTGCCTCGCGCGGTCGTGCACCTGTCGAATTTTGTAACTTCGCGCGTGCGCTGCGCTTCAGCGCGATCGACAAAGTCATGTTTGCAGGGTTCATACACCTATACAAGGTGGAATTAAAGCACTTGTACGGCACTTTCAAGGTCCATTTCAATATTTTCCAGCATGATAAACATAATTAAGTTAAATATTAATACATATACTCGAAATGATTCAAAATAATTCGCTTTTTTATCACATTATTTGATGGTTGTTTATTTTCAAAACGCTCAATCTTAACGTCTTCACGTTCTCTCATGTTTCGTCCTGGAATTACAAGAGGCTCGTATTTGTTAACGTAATTTCAACATTTTAATGTACTTTAGCCTAAATTCCAGCACTTTTCAAACCTGAAACACAAAGCAACATTAAAATGCGTCAGGTAAATGTTCATGAATATATATACAGATAAAAACGGTCTGCAAGCGAGTTAAATTTAATTAGTGGTCGGCCGTTATCGGCGTTAACGGCCCACCACTAATATATATACACATATTCACACGCACGCACACACACACAGCATAATTATATATGTATGTGTCTGTGTGTCCTCATTATTGCTGGCTATAAAATCGCATCACCGTGTCATACTTTAATGTCCTGCACTGATGAGCTGCGCGAGCCTCAGAATTGTTCGAATGGAGGCTGCGTTCGAATACCATTACAAGTTTGTTAGCCACCTAGCTCTCTCATATTTTTCCTTGTTCTTTCCTTAAGATTTTTTCGCATTAATAAAATGTTTGCCTACGTACAATACATCGAAGACGGAGTAAAAAATATTGTACATATTAAAGACATCAAAAACTTTGACCCAAAAAATACAGAAGACTATTCTGCAGTACACGCATACTGGATTCTGTGGAAAGGGGAGTTATTCGCTGGCCAAATCTTGATGCTAAAAGGTAAGTAGCTAACGTTTTTATAATACAGAATAATAGTATATCGTATAATAATAACAATTCAACATTTTGTTTGACGTACGACGTGAGTTAAACTTGTCGCTATCTGATACAATTTGGCTACAAGTTACCCGAACCGGGATCTACAAAACATTACCTGTCGCAGCGATCAAAATCGTCCGTGGTCTGTTCATTAAATGTTACTTTGATCTGTCTGTATGAAGCTGTCTACACTGTCAAGACTGGATATTAGTTAGCAGGTTGTGCTACTCGTGTTACCATTAAGAGGGTTACTCAGCAACATCATCTACGAACCTAATAAGACCTAATAAGCCTTTATATAGTTAGTTGTGTCGCGTGCGGTAGCCTGGCGACCATGGACCACCTTGCTCGTTAAAATATATTTATAAAACAAAAGACTTACCTTCTGCACCAACAGCCGATGCAACATCCCATGCGTTGTCTTTCATTTTTTACATTCTTATAATTAGTCTGGTCTGAGAATCATATTAGTTGATCAAGTTTAAAAGGGCACGATTTAACCGAAAGGCTGCCTTCTACCTGTTCTTGGGTAATACTTAACTGAGAATGTTGGTGGAGAACTTTTCACTTCCCTTTTGAGGACCAAAATGCCGCAAGCGCACTGACAATATCTGCTCTTTAATTATAATTAAACACGGAGGTCTGTAAACTGTGATTTTCATGTTTTAGCTGAGCCATTTGTATAAGACAAATACTGAACATTCAATGATTAAACTATCATTCTGGGTTCGACATTCAGCATGAAAAAGAAACTGAGCATAATATAAATGTTTGTATTAATTTTTTGTATATAAATTTTATATAATCATATATAAAAATTATAAGAGGGAAGACTTGAGTGTGCCTGACCAGTATTACGGTTTAAAGTGTTACATATTTTTCTTCACAGACACTTCTGAAGAAATAGAGGACATTCTAGGTGCAGGGAAAAGGATTCGGGTTCCAAAGTTACTGGAGAGAAATCCTGTGGAGAGCCAGAGAAACTCAGAAAGGAAAGAAATTGAAGATACTGCTGTAAGTATATATGTGCATGCATATATATATATATATATATATATATATATATATATATATATATATATATATATATATATATATATATATATATATGATAAGAGCAAGTGAGATGTTATGTGCTATTATTATTTGCAGATGTCACAAAAGGCAAGCATTATTGAGGGAAAGCGGGCCTCACTAATAGAAATTTTAAAAGAGCGGCAAAGCCAGAAAAGAATCCAGCCACTGTGTGCCTCTAATAGTCAATCAAAGAGGCAGAGGATTCTGCTGGATGATGAAACATCTAGTGGCAGTGATGATGAATTAATTGCCAAATCTGAATTTGATGAATTAAAGAAGAAGCACACAGTACTTGGGCATAAATATCAAGAAGCCATTAGTGAACTGGAACAACTGAGAAAATTGAACACTGAACTCCAAAAGTGTTTGGTCTCCAAAATCCTTCCTGGTAAGTTTGTAACACTCACCCTTCTTTCCTAAAAGGCTGCCTCACAAAACACAAAACAATCGTTATCATTTTATCTAAACTGGAATTTAAAGCTGTACTATTTATTGAATGTAATGACAGTGAATTACATTTAAGGTCTCATTTATGTTATAGAGAATAACAGCCTTCCTGATTTTATGGACACCCCTCAAACAATTAGTAAGACCTTTCAGTTATACTGCTATTACTATTACTGTTGTTATTATATTTTGAACATTATCTGTTTTGCTTGAGAAGGTGTTTGTGGTTTTGTTGCATATAACACTAACAGCTTGTTGCGTCTACCTATTGTCTAATAAAAAAGCCCTAGTTAATGTTCATTTAATCTGTGATACAAACTTGTACTGAAGATTTATTATCATTATATTATACATTTCAGGGCAATCCAACTTGTCACCCCCATTAAATACTTCTCAAGCAACAGTTGGTAAGTATATTGCTAATAAAACATGAATGACTTGGTTACACTTATACATTCATCCTATCTCTGATAAGAGATAAGAGACATGCACAATAATATTGTACTATTTAATCATTCTACAACTGTCATTTACCAAAAGTAAGGTAATAATTATTAAATTATTTTATATTTGCAGTAGAAATAAGCCAACAGAAAGAGCAAGCTTCAGAAGAAGAAAGGGTATTTTAGATTTAATTATAAATGTACAGTAACGGTGGTATTGTCTTTGATTATACTGATATGATTTACATATAATCGTGAAATAAAATAAAATTTCACACAGACGCACATTGGTGAAGGAATTTACATCAATACAAATCAGTGGAAGAGAGTGCAAGGAAACAGCAAGGACAGCTTGTTTGTGAAGGAGCTGGCAGTGTGCATTTGGGGCACAAACATTTTGGCCAACCGGAGTCTGGAGGGTAAAAGTTGTCCAACAACAAAGACAACCCCCAGGCCCCCTCTAACCCCTCACAAATTAAGAGCACTAAAAAGTAAGTAAGAATGTTGATAAAGAATACTAATCTGAAAATGATGGAGGATATTACTGCTGCATGAAATATTACATGTGTCTCTTTTGGACCAGGACACTTGAATTTTATTAAAATTTCTCAATGACCTGCTAATAATCTTATACATATCTTCTGTGCAAAATGTTGACATTTAATAAAACTGTTCATAATAATAGTCATGTGGCCTTTGAGCAGGTTATCTAGTCTTCATATAGGCTAGAAGTTTATACCTCACATTTAGGAGTTTAGCTCCTCTGAGAAGGCCTATACATGCAAGTAAATGATTTGTACTTTGTTTCAAGTAAATAGTTTTTGAAGTCTTTAGAAAACTATATGATTTTATTGTTGTGCAGTAACATGCATATTTTATGCATATTAAAGTTTTCTCATGACATTTTGCTTTATTTTGTTTTGTTAAAGATTGCTTCCAAAAGTGGCTCGAGACAAAAAACCTGGAAGAGTTCGAGCTAAGGACCAGAGCAGGAAAATTTGGACGTTATGTTACAGAAAAAATCCAAGACATCAACAAAAAACAAAAAAAAACAAAATCAATAAGTACATGATTTGTTATTTGATAAAATTATATTACTTGTTTAAAATGTCGTTTGTGCAAATAGCATTTTATTAAAGCAGCTGTTATAATAATTTCTCAGTAAATTAAGAAAAATAAATATTTTTGAGTTGTCTTTTAAAATTGTCTTTGTTTCTTGCCTATTTTGCAAACTGGTCTATTAACAGTAAAGCATAGGTGTTAGGGCAGGTGTGCACATGTTTAAACATTCCCTGCTTGTTTTAGTGTTGCTCTCCTCCAGCATGCCTAATTTAATTGTCATTTAGGAAAACATCAAAATGTTCCAGACAGAAAATCCACGACCATGGTTGAGGCACATTGTATAATATTCTGGTCACTTGACAGTTCTGCAACAAGCTATCAAAGGTTAATTGTAAATTTAAAATACTAGTTATTTTACAGAATACCAGGTACAAGCTGGTTTTGGACAGTAAAACCACCCACCAGCAACAAGATGGTTTAAGATGGTGTAACCAGCTATAAACCAGCTACCACCTATGAACCAGCTAACAGCTGGTTTTGAATGGTTTAACCAGCTACCAGCTACAAACCAGCTACCAGGTTCCAAAACACAGCTTAAGCTGGTCAAGCTGGTTAACCAGCTTGACCAGCTTAAGATGGTATGAGCTGGTTTTTCCAGCAGGGCAGGCTTTAAGCTGGTTTATAATTGAAGCCTGGTTTATACTTGACGCGCCGCGAGCGGCGCGAGGGTCCGCGCGGCGAAAATGACGTAATCGCTGAGGCTCCGCCCGTGCGCGAGTGCCTCGCGCGCTGTCGCTGCACGAGGTCGTGCACCTCTCGAATTTTGCAACTTTGCGCGCGCGCCGCGCTTCAGCGCGATCGACAAAGTCATGTTTGCAGGGTTCATACACCTATACAAGGTGGAATTAAAGCACTTGTACGGCACTTTCAAGGTCCATTTCAATATTTTCCAGCATGATAAACATAATTAAGTTAAATATTGACACGCCGCGAGCGGCGCGAGGGTCCGCGCGGCGAAAATTACGTAATCGCTGAGGCTCCGCCCGTGCGCGAGTGCCTCGCGCGGTCGTGCACCTCTAGAATTTTGTAACTTCGCGCGCGCTGCGCTTCAGCGCGATCGACAAAGTCATGTTTGCAGGGTTCATACACCTATACAAGGTGGAATTAAAGCACTTGTACGGCACTTTCAAGGTCCATTTCAATATTTTCCAGCATGATAAACATAATTAAGTTAAATATTGACGCGCCGCGAGCGGCGAGGGTCCGCGCGGCGAAAATGACGTAATTGCTGAGGCTCCGCCCGTGCGCGAGTGCCTCGCGCGCTGTCGCTGCGCGAGGTCGTGCACCTCTCTAATTTTGCAACTTCGCGCGCGCGCCGCGCTTCAGCGCCATCGACAAAGTCATGTTTGCAGGGTTCATACACCTATACAAGGTGGAATTAAAGCATTTGTACGGCACTTTCCCACTGCGCAAAGATACGTTGAAACGACGTCTTTTCCAAGTCATTTTTGCACGTCGGATTTTGGTCCCCTGAAGGTGCAGACTGTGACGCCAGATGACGTCTTTTTTCCGACGTCTTCTGCACGTCGTGTATCGACGACCCCGGGACGTCCGGATAAGGGCCATTTCTAGTCCAAATGAAGTCTTGTGTAGGTCTTTTTTGCGTAAAACGTTGACTCCTTTTAGACATCGTTTTTATAAGCCTACCAACAGCTATTTCTAAATAGAGCTGTAATATCGAAGGAAATGCTTTCTTAAAACACAATTTCCATGGGGATTCATAGTTTCTGTGCACAACTAGTGCCATTTTAGAAGGTAGCATTTTGTCCTGGTAAATTTTCCTAGCTTCCTTTCCGTCGCAGCAGATAACTGGAAACGTATACAAAAGTGTAAGGTTCAAATCTGCTGAGCCTAACGAACTTCAGAAAGATGAACGGGAACAATAAACAGGTCCGCCACCTTCTGGCACCAGTTACACACGTTACAATTGTATATGCTTTACAAATAAATCACATGAATGGCATTTCCAATTTCTTTCCACCTTCATTTTTATTGATCACTGGCCAAAACGCCAACTTATAAAAGTAGTAATGTCTGTGGTAAATTCCATCCAATACGTGAGTAGCTAGCTAGCCTTTTGGCTAATGTTAAAACGTAACAAACCTTACAAAAATCCATTACAAAAGTACAAGGTAATGTGATTATATCTATTGATCTGTTACTACAACATATAAACATTTTAGGTTAATATTTTGAGGTTTGTTAAAGACCAGTTGTTAATGTTACCTTGAAATCGCCAGTAAATAACTGTAAAAAGTAACGGATTTCTTTTTAATTTAAACTCCTAAATGCGCGAGGCAACTCGCTCGAGCTTTTTATGTAGGCTCACTTTTGTATCATAGTCAATTGATTGTATTTAACATAATAGTTATACATAAATATTATATATAAACAAATATTTTGATAATACATACATTTTCTTATACGTGTCTACATTAAATAATGTATAATAATATGGATTTATTACAGTTCACAGGCTGCACCATTGAGGACATGGAGTTTTAGGTTGACGGAGTCGAGCAAAAGTGTTTATCGCCCAAAAGACAAATTTTCTCATACCGCTTTACTCAACATTTAGAAATGTTAATTAATATAAAAAAAACAAATATTATGTATCATGTACATTTCTGTACCCTTCTTAGACGTCTCCGTGACGTTGAAATTCCGACGTTCAAGTGTTTAACTGCATATCGACGTCCAAGTGGGGTCATAGTTAGACGTCCAAATAACGGACCTAGTTTGCACGTCGAGTAGAAGTCCAGAATTGGTCTTGGACCGACGGACGCAATATAGACTTGATCTGCACGTCCATAAGACGTCTAATGTTTAGTGGGTTCAAGGTCCATTTCAATATTTTCCAGCTTGATAAACATAATTCAGTTAAATATTGACACGCCGCGAGCGGCGCGAGGGTCCGCGCGGCGAAAATTACGTAATCGCTGAGGCTCCGCCCGTGCGCGAGTGCCTCGCGCGGTCGTGCACCTGTCGAATTTTGTAACTTCGCGCGTGCGCTGCGCTTCAGCGCGATCGACAAAGTCATGTTTGCAGGGTTCATACACCTATACAAGGTGGAATTAAAGCACTTGTACGGCACTTTCAAGGTCCATTTCAATATTTTCCAGCATGATAAACATAATTAAGTTAAATATTAATACATATACTCGAAATGATTCAAAATAATTCGCTTTTTTATCACATTATTTGATGGTTGTTTATTTTCAAAACGCTCAATCTTAACGTCTTCACGTTCTCTCATGTTTCGTCCTGGAATTACAAGAGGCTCGTATTTGTTAACGTAATTTCAACATTTTAATGTACTTTAGCCTAAATTCCAGCACTTTTCAAACCTGAAACACAAAGCAACATTAAAATGCGTCAGGTAAATGTTCATGAATATATATACAGATAAAAACGGTCTGCAAGCGAGTTAAATTTAATTAGTGGTCGGCCGTTATCGGCGTTAACGGCCCACCACTAATATATATACACATATTCACACGCACGCACACACACACAGCATAATTATATATGTATGTGTCTGTGTGTCCTCATTATTGCTGGCTATAAAATCGCATCACCGTGTCATACTTTAATGTCCTGCACTGATGAGCTGCGCGAGCCTCAGAATTGTTCGAATGGAGGCTGCGTTCGAATACCATTACAAGTTTGTTAGCCACCTAGCTCTCTCATATTTTTCCTTGTTCTTTCCTTAAGATTTTTTCGCATTAATAAAATGTTTGCCTACGTACAATACATCGAAGACGGAGTAAAAAATATTGTACATGTTAAAGACATCAAAAACTTTGACCCAAAAAATACAGAAGACTATTCTGCAGTACACGCATACTGGATTCTGTGGAAAGGGGAGTTATTCGCTGGCCAAATCTTGATGCTAAAAGGTAAGTAGCTAACGTTTTTATAATACAGAATAATAGTATATCGTATAATAATAACAATTCAACATTTTGTTTGACGTACGACGTGAGTTAAACTTGTCGCTATCTGATACAATTTGGCTACAAGTTACCCGAACCGGGATCTACAAAACATTACCTGTCGCAGCGATCAAAATCGTCCGTGGTCTGTTCATTAAATGTTACTTTGATCTGTCTGTATGAAGCTGTCTACACTGTCAAGACTGGATATTAGTTAGCAGGTTGTGCTACTCGTGTTACCATTAAGAGGGTTACTCAGCAACATCATCTACGAACCTAATAAGACCTAATAAGCCTTTATATAGTTAGTTGTGTCGCGTGCGGTAGCCTGGCGACCATGGACCACCTTGCTCGTTAAAATATATTTATAAAACAAAAGACTTACCTTCTGCACCAACAGCCGATGCAACATCCCATGCGTTGTCTTTCATTTTTTACATTCTTATAATTAGTCTGGTCTGAGAATCATATTAGTTGATCAAGTTTAAAAGGGCACGATTTAACCGAAAGGCTGCCTTCTACCTGTTCTTGGGTAATACTTAACTGAGAATGTTGGTGGAGAACTTTTCACTTCCCTTTTGAGGACCAAAATGCCGCAAGCGCACTGACAATATCTGCTCTTTAATTATAATTAAACACGGAGGTCTGTAAACTGTGATTTTCATGTTTTAGCTGAGCCATTTGTATAAGACAAATACTGAACATTCAATGATTAAACTATCATTCTGGGTTCGACATTCAGCATGAAAAAGAAACTGAGCATAATATAAATGTTTGTATTAATTTTTTGTATATAAATTTTATATAATCATATATAAAAATTATAAGAGGGAAGACTTGAGTGTGCCTGACCAGTATTACGGTTTAAAGTGTTACATATTTTTCTTCACAGACACTTCTGAAGAAATAGAGGACATTCTAGGTGCAGGGAAAAGGATTCGGGTTCCAAAGTTACTGGAGAGAAATCCTGTGGAGAGCCAGAGAAACTCAGAAAGGAAAGAAATTGAAGATACTGCTGTAAGTATATATGTGCATGCATATATATATATATATATATATATATATATATATATATATATATATATATATATATATATATATATATATATATGATAAGAGCAAGTGAGATGTTATGTGCTATTATTATTTGCAGATGTCACAAAAGGCAAGCATTATTGAGGGAAAGCGGGCCTCACTAATAGAAATTTTAAAAGAGCGGCAAAGCCAGAAAAGAATCCAGCCACTGTGTGCCTCTAATAGTCAATCAAAGAGGCAGAGGATTCTGCTGGATGATGAAACATCTAGTGGCAGTGATGATGAATTAATTGCCAAATCTGAATTTGATGAATTAAAGAAGAAGCACACAGTACTTGGGCATAAATATCAAGAAGCCATTAGTGAACTGGAACAACTGAGAAAATTGAACACTGAACTCCAAAAGTGTTTGGTCTCCAAAATCCTTCCTGGTAAGTTTGTAACACTCACCCTTCTTTCCTAAAAGGCTGCCTCACAAAACACAAAACAATCGTTATCATTTTATCTAAACTGGAATTTAAAGCTGTACTATTTATTGAATGTAATGACAGTGAATTACATTTAAGGTCTCATTTATGTTATAGAGAATAACAGCCTTCCTGATTTTATGGACACCCCTCAAACAATTAGTAAGACCTTTCAGTTATACTGCTATTACTATTACTGTTGTTATTATATTTTGAACATTATCTGTTTTGCTTGAGAAGGTGTTTGTGGTTTTGTTGCATATAACACTAACAGCTTGTTGCGTCTACCTATTGTCTAATAAAAAAGCCCTAGTTAATGTTCATTTAATCTGTGATACAAACTTGTACTGAAGATTTATTATCATTATATTATACATTTCAGGGCAATCCAACTTGTCACCCCCATTAAATACTTCTCAAGCAACAGTTGGTAAGTATATTGCTAATAAAACATGAATGACTTGGTTACACTTATACATTCATCCTATCTCTGATAAGAGATAAGAGACATGCACAATAATATTGTACTATTTAATCATTCTACAACTGTCATTTACCAAAAGTAAGGTAATAATTATTAAATTATTTTATATTTGCAGTAGAAATAAGCCAACAGAAAGAGCAAGCTTCAGAAGAAGAAAGGGTATTTTAGATTTAATTATAAATGTACAGTAACGGTGGTATTGTCTTTGATTATACTGATATGATTTACATATAATCGTGAAATAAAATAAAATTTCACACAGACGCACATTGGTGAAGGAATTTACATCAATACAAATCAGTGGAAGAGAGTGCAAGGAAACAGCAAGGACAGCTTGTTTGTGAAGGAGCTGGCAGTGTGCATTTGGGGCACAAACATTTTGGCCAACCGGAGTCTGGAGGGTAAAAGTTGTCCAACAACAAAGACAACCCCCAGGCCCCCTCTAACCCCTCACAAATTAAGAGCACTAAAAAGTAAGTAAGAATGTTGATAAAGAATACTAATCTGAAAATGATGGAGGATATTACTGCTGCATGAAATATTACATGTGTCTCTTTTGGACCAGGACACTTGAATTTTATTAAAATTTCTCAATGACCTGCTAATAATCTTATACATATCTTCTGTGCAAAATGTTGACATTTAATAAAACTGTTCATAATAATAGTCATGTGGCCTTTGAGCAGGTTATCTAGTCTTCATATAGGCTAGAAGTTTATACCTCACATTTAGGAGTTTAGCTCCTCTGAGAAGGCCTATACATGCAAGTAAATGATTTGTACTTTGTTTCAAGTAAATAGTTTTTGAAGTCTTTAGAAAACTATATGATTTTATTGTTGTGCAGTAACATGCATATTTTATGCATATTAAAGTTTTCTCATGACATTTTGCTTTATTTTGTTTTGTTAAAGATTGCTTCCAAAAGTGGCTCGAGACAAAAAA
Organism: Brachyhypopomus gauderio; assembly: GCF_052324685.1. Classification (NCBI taxonomy): domain Eukaryota; kingdom Metazoa; phylum Chordata; class Actinopteri; order Gymnotiformes; family Hypopomidae; genus Brachyhypopomus; species Brachyhypopomus gauderio. The sequence continues at coordinate 50,242 of NW_027507032.1, read as the reverse complement.
CCTGGAAGAGTTCGAGCTAAGGACCAGAGCAGGAAAATTTGGACGTTATGTTACAGAAAAAATCCAAGACATCAACAAAAAACAAAAAAAAACAAAATCAATAAGTACATGATTTGTTATTTGATAAAATTATATTACTTGTTTAAAATGTCGTTTGTGCAAATAGCATTTTATTAAAGCAGCTGTTATAATAATTTCTCAGTAAATTAAGAAAAATAAATATTTTTGAGTTGTCTTTTAAAATTGTCTTTGTTTCTTGCCTATTTTGCAAACTGGTCTATTAACAGTAAAGCATAGGTGTTAGGGCAGGTGTGCACATGTTTAAACATTCCCTGCTTGTTTTAGTGTTGCTCTCCTCCAGCATGCCTAATTTAATTGTCATTTAGGAAAACATCAAAATGTTCCAGACAGAAAATCCACGACCATGGTTGAGGCACATTGTATAATATTCTGGTCACTTGACAGTTCTGCAACAAGCTATCAAAGGTTAATTGTAAATTTAAAATACTAGTTATTTTACAGAATACCAGGTACAAGCTGGTTTTGGACAGTAAAACCACCCACCAGCAACAAGATGGTTTAAGATGGTGTAACCAGCTATAAACCAGCTACCACCTATGAACCAGCTAACAGCTGGTTTTGAATGGTTTAACCAGCTACCAGCTACAAACCAGCTACCAGGTTCCAAAACACAGCTTAAGCTGGTCAAGCTGGTTAACCAGCTTGACCAGCTTAAGATGGTATGAGCTGGTTTTTCCAGCAGGGCAGGCTTTAAGCTGGTTTATACTTGAAGCCTGGTTTATACTTGACGCGCCGCGAGCGGCGCGAGGGTCCGCGCGGCGAAAATGACGTAATCGCTGAGGCTCCGCCCGTGCGCGAGTGCCTCGCGCGCTGTCGCTGCACGAGGTCGTGCACCTCTCGAATTTTGCAACTTTGCGCGCGCGCCGCGCTTCAGCGCGATCGACAAAGTCATGTTTGCAGGGTTCATACACCTATACAAGGTGGAATTAAAGCACTTGTACGGCACTTTCAAGGTCCATTTCAATATTTTCCAGCATGATAAACATAATTAAGTTAAATATTGACACGCCGCGAGCGGCGCGAGGGTCCGCGCGGCGAAAATTACGTAATCGCTGAGGCTCCGCCCGTGCGCGAGTGCCTCGCGCGGTCGTGCACCTCTAGAATTTTGTAACTTCGCGCGCGCTGCGCTTCAGCGCGATCGACAAAGTCATGTTTGCAGGGTTCATACACCTATACAAGGTGGAATTAAAGCACTTGTACGGCACTTTCAAGGTCCATTTCAATATTTTCCAGCATGATAAACATAATTAAGTTAAATATTGACGCGCCGCGAGCGGCGAGGGTCCGCGCGGCGAAAATGACGTAATTGCTGAGGCTCCGCCCGTGCGCGAGTGCCTCGCGCGCTGTCGCTGCGCGAGGTCGTGCACCTCTCTAATTTTGCAACTTCGCGCGCGCGCCGCGCTTCAGCGCCATCGACAAAGTCATGTTTGCAGGGTTCATACACCTATACAAGGTGGAATTAAAGCATTTGTACGGCACTTTCCCACTGCGCAAAGATACGTTGAAACGACGTCTTTTCCAAGTCATTTTTGCACGTCGGATTTTGGTCCCCTGAAGGTGCAGACTGTGACGCCAGATGACGTCTTTTTTCCGACGTCTTCTGCACGTCGTGTATCGACGACCCCGGGACGTCCGGATAAGGGCCATTTCTAGTCCAAATGAAGTCTTGTGTAGGTCTTTTTTGCGTAAAACGTTGACTCCTTTTAGACATCGTTTTTATAAGCCTACCAACAGCTATTTCTAAATAGAGCTGTAATATCGAAGGAAATGCTTTCTTAAAACACAATTTCCATGGGGATTCATAGTTTCTGTGCACAACTAGTGCCATTTTAGAAGGTAGCATTTTGTCCTGGTAAATTTTCCTAGCTTCCTTTCCGTCGCAGCAGATAACTGGAAACGTATACAAAAGTGTAAGGTTCAAATCTGCTGAGCCTAACGAACTTCAGAAAGATGAACGGGAACAATAAACAGGTCCGCCACCTTCTGGCACCAGTTACACACGTTACAATTGTATATGCTTTACAAATAAATCACATGAATGGCATTTCCAATTTCTTTCCACCTTCATTTTTATTGATCACTGGCCAAAACGCCAACTTATAAAAGTAGTAATGTCTGTGGTAAATTCCATCCAATACGTGAGTAGCTAGCTAGCCTTTTGGCTAACGTTAAAACGTAACAAACCTTACAAAAATCCATTACAAAAGTACAAGGTAATGTGATTATATCTATTGATCTGTTACTACAACATATAAACATTTTAGGTTAATATTTTGAGGTTTGTTAAAGACCAGTTGTTAATGTTACCTTGAAATCGCCAGTAAATAACTGTAAAAAGTAACGGATTTCTTTTTAATTTAAACTCCTAAATGCGCGAGGCAACTCGCTCGAGCTTTTTATGTAGGCTCACTTTTGTATCATAGTCAATTGATTGTATTTAACATAATAGTTATACATAAATATTATATATAAACAAATATTTTGATAATACATACATTTTCTTATACGTGTCTACATTAAATAATGTATAATAATATGGATTTATTACAGTTCACAGGCTGCACCATTGAGGACATGGAGTTTTAGGTTGACGGAGTCGAGCAAAAGTGTTTATCGCCCAAAAGACAAATTTTCTCATACCGCTTTACTCAACATTTAGAAATGTTCATTAATATAAAAAAAACAAATATTATGTATCATGTACATTTCTGTACCCTTCTTAGACGTCTCCGTGACGTTGAAATTCCGACGTTCAAGTGTTTAACTGCATATCGACGTCCAAGTGGGGTCATAGTTAGACGTCCAAATAACGGACCTAGTTTGCACGTCGAGTAGAAGTCCAGAATTGGTCTTGGACCGACGGACGCAATATAGACTTGATCTGCACGTCCATAAGACGTCTAATGTTTAGTGGGTTCAAGGTCCATTTCAATATTTTCCAGCTTGATAAACATAATTCAGTTAAATATTGACACGCCGCGAGCGGCGCGAGGGTCCGCGCGGCGAAAATTACGTAATCGCTGAGGCTCCGCCCGTGCGCGAGTGCCTCGCGCGGTCGTGCACCTGTCGAATTTTGTAACTTCGCGCGTGCGCTGCGCTTCAGCGCGATCGACAAAGTCATGTTTGCAGGGTTCATACACCTATACAAGGTGGAATTAAAGCACTTGTACGGCACTTTCAAGGTCCATTTCAATATTTTCCAGCATGATAAACATAATTAAGTTAAATATTAATACATATACTCGAAATGATTCAAAATAATTCGCTTTTTTATCACATTATTTGATGGTTGTTTATTTTCAAAACGCTCAATCTTAACGTCTTCACGTTCTCTCATGTTTCGTCCTGGAATTACAAGAGGCTCGTATTTGTTAACGTAATTTCAACATTTTAATGTACTTTAGCCTAAATTCCAGCACTTTTCAAACCTGAAACACAAAGCAACATTAAAATGCGTCAGGTAAATGTTCATGAATATATATACAGATAAAAACGGTCTGCAAGCGAGTTAAATTTAATTAGTGGTCGGCCGTTATCGGCGTTAACGGCCCACCACTAATATATATACACATATTCACACGCACGCACACACACACAGCATAATTATATATGTATGTGTCTGTGTGTCCTCATTATTGCTGGCTATAAAATCGCATCACCGTGTCATACTTTAATGTCCTGCACTGATGAGCTGCGCGAGCCTCAGAATTGTTCGATTGGAGGCTGCGTTCGAATACCATTACAAGTTTGTTAGCCACCTAGCTCTCTCATATTTTTCCTTGTTCTTTCCTTAAGATTTTTTCGCATTAATAAAATGTTTGCCTACGTACAATACATCGAAGACGGAGTAAAAAATATTGTACATATTAAAGACATCAAAAACTTTGACCCAAAAAATACAGAAGACTATTCTGCAGTACACGCATACTGGATTCTGTGGAAAGGGGAGTTATTCGCTGGCCAAATCTTGATGCTAAAAGGTAAGTAGCTAACGTTTTTATAATACAGAATAATAGTATATCGTATAATAATAACAATTCAACATTTTGTTTGACGTACGACGTGAGTTAAACTTGTCGCTATCTGATACAATTTGGCTACAAGTTACCCGAACCGGGATCTACAAAACATTACCTGTCGCAGCGATCAAAATCGTCCGTGGTCTGTTCATTAAATGTTACTTTGATCTGTCTGTATGAAGCTGTCTACACTGTCAAGACTGGATATTAGTTAGCAGGTTGTGCTACTCGTGTTACCATTAAGAGGGTTACTCAGCAACATCATCTACGAACCTAATAAGACCTAATAAGCCTTTATATAGTTAGTTGTGTCGCGTGCGGTAGCCTGGCGACCATGGACCACCTTGCTCGTTAAAATATATTTATAAAACAAAAGACTTACCTTCTGCACCAACAGCCGATGCAACATCCCATGCGTTGTCTTTCATTTTTTACATTCTTATAATTAGTCTGGTCTGAGAATCATATTAGTTGATCAAGTTTAAAAGGGCACGATTTAACCGAAAGGCTGCCTTCTACCTGTTCTTGGGTAATACTTAACTGAGAATGTTGGTGGAGAACTTTTCACTTCCCTTTTGAGGACCAAAATGCCGCAAGCGCACTGACAATATCTGCTCTTTAATTATAATTAAACACGGAGGTCTGTAAACTGTGATTTTCATGTTTTAGCTGAGCCATTTGTATAAGACAAATACTGAACATTCAATGATTAAACTATCATTCTGGGTTCGACATTCAGCATGAAAAAGAAACTGAGCATAATATAAATGTTTGTATTAATTTTTTGTATATAAATTTTATATAATCATATATAAAAATTATAAGAGGGAAGACTTGAGTGTGCCTGACCAGTATTACGGTTTAAAGTGTTACATATTTTTCTTCACAGACACTTCTGAAGAAATAGAGGACATTCTAGGTGCAGGGAAAAGGATTCGGGTTCCAAAGTTACTGGAGAGAAATCCTGTGGAGAGCCAGAGAAACTCAGAAAGGAAAGAAATTGAAGATACTGCTGTAAGTATATATGTGCATGCATATATATATATATATATATATATATATATATATATATATATATATATATATATATATGATAAGAGCAAGTGAGATGTTATGTGCTATTATTATTTGCAGATGTCACAAAAGGCAAGCATTATTGAGGGAAAGCGGGCCTCACTAATAGAAATTTTAAAAGAGCGGCAAAGCCAGAAAAGAATCCAGCCACTGTGTGCCTCTAATAGTCAATCAAAGAGGCAGAGGATTCTGCTGGATGATGAAACATCTAGTGGCAGTGATGATGAATTAATTGCCAAATCTGAATTTGATGAATTAAAGAAGAAGCACACAGTACTTGGGCATAAATATCAAGAAGCCATTAGTGAACTGGAACAACTGAGAAAATTGAACACTGAACTCCAAAAGTGTTTGGTCTCCAAAATCCTTCCTGGTAAGTTTGTAACACTCACCCTTCTTTCCTAAAAGGCTGCCTCACAAAACACAAAACAATCGTTATCATTTTATCTAAACTGGAATTTAAAGCTGTACTATTTATTGAATGTAATGACAGTGAATTACATTTAAGGTCTCATTTATGTTATAGAGAATAACAGCCTTCCTGATTTTATGGACACCCCTCAAACAATTAGTAAGACCTTTCAGTTATACTGCTATTACTATTACTGTTGTTATTATATTTTGAACATTATCTGTTTTGCTTGAGAAGGTGTTTGTGGTTTTGTTGCATATAACACTAACAGCTTGTTGCGTCTACCTATTGTCTAATAAAAAAGCCCTAGTTAATGTTCATTTAATCTGTGATACAAACTTGTACTGAAGATTTATTATCATTATATTATACATTTCAGGGCAATCCAACTTGTCACCCCCATTAAACACTTCTCAAGCAACAGTTGGTAAGTATATTGCTAATAAAACATGAATGACTTGGTTACACTTATACATTCATCCTATCTCTGATAAGAGATAAGAGACATGAACAATAATATTGTACTATTTAATCATTCTACAACTGTCATTTACCAAAAGTAAGGTAATAATTATTAAATTATTTTATATTTGCAGTAGAAATAAGCCAACAGAAAGAGCAAGCTTCAGAAGAAGAAAGGGTATTTTAGATTTAATTATAAATGTACAGTAACGGTGGTATTGTCTTTGATTATACTGATATGATTTACATATAATCGTGAAATAAAATAAAATTTCACACAGACGCACATTGGTGAAGGAATTTACATCAATACAAATCAGTGGAAGAGAGTCCAAGGAAACAGCAAGGACAGCTTGTTTGTGAAGGAGCTGGCAGTGTGCATTTGGGGCACAAACATTTTGGCCAACCGGAGTCTGGAGGGTAAAAGTTGTCCAACAACAAAGACAACCCCCAGGCCCCCTCTAACCCCTCACAAATTAAGAGCACTAAAAAGTAAGTAAGAATGTTGATAAAGAATACTAATCTGAAAATGATGGAGGATATTACTGCTGCATGAAATATTACATGTGTCTCTTTTGGACCAGGACACTTGAATTTTATTAAAATTTCTCAATGACCTGCTAATAATCTTATACATATCTTCTGTGCAAAATGTTGACATTTAATAAAACTGTTCATAATAATAGTCATGTGGCCTTTGAGCAGGTTATCTAGTCTTCATATAGGCTAGAAGTTTATACCTCACATTTAGGAGTTTAGCTCCTCTGAGAAGGCCTATACATGCAAGTAAATGATTTGTACTTTGTTTCAAGTAAATAGTTTTTGAAGTCTTTAGAAAACTATATGATTTTATTGTTGTGCAGTAACATGCATATTTTATGCATATTAAAGTTTTCTCATGACATTTTGCTTTATTTTGTTTTGTTAAAGATTGCTTCCAAAAGTGGCTCGAGACAAAAAACCTGGAAGAGTTCGAGCTAAGGACCAGAGCAGGAAAATTTGGACGTTATGTTACAGAAAAAATCCAAGACATCAACAAAAAACAAAAAAAAACAAAATCAATAAGTACATGATTTGTTATTTGATAAAATTATATTACTTGTTTAAAATGTCGTTTGTGCAAATAGCATTTTATTAAAGCAGCTGTTATAATAATTTCTCAGTAAATTAAGAAAAATAAATATTTTTGAGTTGTCTTTTAAAATTGTCTTTGTTTCTTGCCTATTTTGCAAACTGGTCTATTAACAGTAAAGCATAGGTGTTAGGGCAGGTGTGCACATGTTTAAACATTCCCTGCTTGTTTTAGTGTTGCTCTCCTCCAGCATGCCTAATTTAATTGTCATTTAGGAAAACATCAAAATGTTCCAGACAGAAAATCCACGACCATGGTTGAGGCACATTGTATAATATTCTGGTCACTTGACAGTTCTGCAACAAGCTATCAAAGGTTAATTGTAAATTTAAAATACTAGTTATTTTACAGAATACCAGGTACAAGCTGGTTTTGGACAGTAAAACCACCCACCAGCAACAAGATGGTTTAAGATGGTGTAACCAGCTATAAACCAGCTACCACCTATGAACCAGCTAACAGCTGGTTTTGAATGGTTTAACCAGCTACCAGCTACAAACCAGCTACCAGGTTCCAAAACACAGCTTAAGCTGGTCAAGCTGGTTAACCAGCTTGACCAGCTTAAGATGGTATGAGCTGGTTTTTCCAGCAGGGCAGGCTTTAAGCTGGTTTATACTTGAAGCCTGGTTTATACTTGACGCGCCGCTCGCGGCGCGAGGGTCCGCGCGGCGAAAATGACGTAATCGCTGAGGCTCCGCCCGTGCGCGAGTGCCTCGCGCGCTGTCGCTGCACGAGGTCGTGCACCTCTCGAATTTTTCAACTTCGCGCGCGCGCCGCGCTTCAGCGCGATCGACAAAGTCATGTTTGCAGGGTTCATACACCTATACAAGGTGGAATTAAAGCACTTGTACGGCACTTTCAAGGTCCATTTCAATATTTTCCAGCATGATAAACATAATTAAGTTAAATATTGACACGCCGCGAGCGGCGCGAGGGTCCGCGCGGCGAAAATTACGTAATCGCTGAGGCTCCGCCCGTGCGCGAGTGCCTCGCGCGGTCGTGCACCTCTAGAATTTTGTAACTTCGCGCGCGCGCTGCGCTTCAGCGCGATCGACAAAGTCATGTTTGCAGGGTTCATACACCTATACAAGGTGGAATTAAAGCACTTGTACGGCACTTTCAAGGTCCATTTCAATATTTTCCAGCATGATAAACATAATTAAGTTAAATATTAATACATATACTCGAAATGATTCAAAATAATTCGCTTTTTTATCACATTATTTGATGGTTGTTTATTTTCAAAACGCTCAATCTTAACGTCTTCACGTTCTCTCATGTTTCGTCCTGGAATTACAAGAGGCTCGTATTTGTTAACGTAATTTCAACATTTTAATGTACTTTAGCCTAAATTCCAGCACTTTTCAAACCTGAAACACAAAGCAACATTAAAATGCGTCAGGTAAATGTTCATGAATATATATACAGATAAAAACGGTCTGCAAGCGAGTTAAATTTAATTAGTGGTCGGCCGTTATCGGCGTTAACGGCCCACCACTAATATATATACACATATTCACACGCACGCACACACACACAGCATAATTATATATGTATGTGTCTGTGTGTCCTCATTATTGCTGGCTATAAAATCGCATCACCGTGTCATACTTTAATGTCCTGCACTGATGAGCTGCGCGAGCCTCAGAATTGTTCGATTGGAGGCTGCGTTCGAATACCATTACAAGTTTGTTAGCCACCTAGCTCTCTCATATTTTTCCTTGTTCTTTCCTTAAGATTTTTTCGCATTAATAAAATGTTTGCCTACGTACAATACATCGAAGACGGAGTAAAAAATATTGTACATATTAAAGACATCAAAAACTTTGACCCAAAAAATACAGAAGACTATTCTGCAGTACACGCATACTGGATTCTGTGGAAAGGGGAGTTATTCGCTGGCCAAATCTTGATGCTAAAAGGTAAGTAGCTAACGTTTTTATAATACAGAATAATAGTATATCGTATAATAATAACAATTCAACATTTTGTTTGACGTACGACGTGAGTTAAACTTGTCGCTATCTGATACAATTTGGCTACAAGTTACCCGAACCGGGATCTACAAAACATTACCTGTCGCAGCGATCAAAATCGTCCGTGGTCTGTTCATTAAATGTTACTTTGATCTGTCTGTATGAAGCTGTCTACACTGTCAAGACTGGATATTAGTTAGCAGGTTGTGCTACTCGTGTTACCATTAAGAGGGTTACTCAGCAACATCATCTACGAACCTAATAAGACCTAATAAGCCTTTATATAGTTAGTTGTGTCGCGTGCGGTAGCCTGGCGACCATGGACCACCTTGCTCGTTAAAATATATTTATAAAACAAAAGACTTACCTTCTGCACCAACAGCCGATGCAACATCCCATGCGTTGTCTTTCATTTTTTACATTCTTATAATTAGTCTGGTCTGAGAATCATATTAGTTGATCAAGTTTAAAAGGGCACGATTTAACCGAAAGGCTGCCTTCTACCTGTTCTTGGGTAATACTTAACTGAGAATGTTGGTGGAGAACTTTTCACTTCCCTTTTGAGGACCAAAATGCCGCAAGCGCACTGACAATATCTGCTCTTTAATTATAATTAAACACGGAGGTCTGTAAACTGTGATTTTCATGTTTTAGCTGAGCCATTTGTATAAGACAAATACTGAACATTCAATGATTAAACTATCATTCTGGGTTCGACATTCAGCATGAAAAAGAAACTGAGCATAATATAAATGTTTGTATTAATTTTTTGTATATAAATTTTATATAATCATATATAAAATTATAAGAGGGAAGACTTGAGTGTGCCTGACCAGTATTACGGTTTAAAGTGTTACATATTTTTCTTCACAGACACTTCTGAAGAAATAGAGGACATTCTAGGTGCAGGGAAAAGGATTCGGGTTCCAAAGTTACTGGAGAGAAATCCTGTGGAGAGCCAGAGAAACTCAGAAAGGAAAGAAATTGAAGATACTGCTGTAAGTATATATGTGCATGCATATATATATATATATATATGATAAGAGCAAGTGAGATGTTATGTGCTATTATTATTTGCAGATGTCACAAAAGGCAAGCATTATTGAGGGAAAGCGGGCCTCACTAATAGAAATTTTAAAAGAGCGGCAAAGCCAGAAAAGAATCCAGCCACTGTGTGCCTCTAATAGTCAATCAAAGAGGCAGAGGATTCTGCTGGATGATGAAACATCTAGTGGCAGTGATGATGAATTAATTGCCAAATCTGAATTTGATGAATTAAAGAAGAAGCACACAGTACTTGGGCATAAATATCAAGAAGCCATTAGTGAACTGGAACAACTGAGAAAATTGAACACTGAACTCCAAAAGTGTTTGGTCTCCAAAATCCTTCCTGGTAAGTTTGTAACACTCACCCTTCTTTCCTAAAAGGCTGCCTCACAAAACACAAAACAATCGTTATCATTTTATCTAAACTGGAATTTAAAGCTGTACTATTTATTGAATGTAATGACAGTGAATTACATTTAAGGTCTCATTTATGTTATAGAGAATAACAGCCTTCCTGATTTTATGGACACCCCTCAAACAATTAGTAAGACCTTTCAGTTATACTGCTATTACTATTACTGTTGTTATTATATTTTGAACATTATCTGTTTTGCTTGAGAAGGTGTTTGTGGTTTTGTTGCATATAACACTAACAGCTTGTTGCGTCTACCTATTGTCTAATAAAAAAGCCCTAGTTAATGTTCATTTAATCTGTGATACAAACTTGTACTGAAGATTTATTATCATTATATTATACATTTCAGGGCAATCCAACTTGTCACCCCCATTAAACACTTCTCAAGCAACAGTTGGTAAGTATATTGCTAATAAAACATGAATGACTTGGTTACACTTATACATTCATCCTATCTCTGATAAGAGATAAGAGACATGCACAATAATATTGTACTATTTAATCATTCTACAACTGTCATTTACCAAAAGTAAGGTAATAATTATTAAATTATTTTATATTTGCAGTAGAAATAAGCCAACAGAAAGAGCAAGCTTCAGAAGAAGAAAGGGTATTTTAGATTTAATTATAAATGTACAGTAACGGTGGTATTGTCTTTGATTATACTGATATGATTTACATATAATCGTGAAATAAAATAAAATTTCACACAGACGCACATTGGTGAAGGAATTTACATCAATACAAATCAGTGGAAGAGAGTCCAAGGAAACAGCAAGGACAGCTTGTTTGTGAAGGAGCTGGCAGTGTGCATTTGGGGCACAAACATTTTGGCCAACCGGAGTCTGGAGGGTAAAAGTTGTCCAACAACAAAGACAACCCCCAGGCCCCCTCTAACCCCTCACAAATTAAGAGCACTAAAAAGTAAGTAAGAATGTTGATAAAGAATACTAATCTGAAAATGATGGAGGATATTACTGCTGCATGAAATATTACATGTGTCTCTTTTGGACCAGGACACTTGAATTTTATTAAAATTTCTCAATGACCTGCTAATAATCTTATACATATCTTCTGTGCAAAATGTTGACATTTAATAAAACTGTTCATAATAATAGTCATGTGGCCTTTGAGCAGGTTATCTAGTCTTCATATAGGCTAGAAGTTTATACCTCACATTTAGGAGTTTAGCTCCTCTGAGAAGGCCTATACATGCAAGTAAATGATTTGTACTTTGTTTCAAGTAAATAGTTTTTGAAGTCTTTAGAAAACTATATGATTTTATTGTTGTGCAGTAACATGCATATTTTATGCATATTAAAGTTTTCTCATGACATTTTGCTTTATTTTGTTTTGTTAAAGATTGCTTCCAAAAGTGGCTCGAGACAAAAAACCTGGAAGAGTTCGAGCTAAGGACCAGAGCAGGAAAATTTGGACGTTATGTTACAGAAAAAATCCAAGACATCAACAAAAAACAAAAAAAAACAAAATCAATAAGTACATGATTTGTTATTTGATAAAATTATATTACTTGTTTAAAATGTCGTTTGTGCAAATAGCATTTTATTAAAGCAGCTGTTATAATAATTTCTCAGTAAATTAAGAAAAATAAATATTTTTGAGTTGTCTTTTAAAATTGTCTTTGTTTCTTGCCTATTTTGCAAACTGGTCTATTAACAGTAAAGCATAGGTGTTAGGGCAGGTGTGCACATGTTTAAACATTCCCTGCTTGTTTTAGTGTTGCTCTCCTCCAGCATGCCTAATTTAATTGTCATTTAGGAAAACATCAAAATGTTCCAGACAGAAAATCCACGACCATGGTTGAGGCACATTGTATAATATTCTGGTCACTTGACAGTTCTGCAACAAGCTATCAAAGGTTAATTGTAAATTTAAAATACTAGTTATTTTACAGAATACCAGGTACAAGCTGGTTTTGGACAGTAAAACCACCCACCAGCAACAAGATGGTTTAAGATGGTGTAACCAGCTATAAACCAGCTACCACCTATGAACCAGCTAACAGCTGGTTTTGAATGGTTTAACCAGCTACCAGCTACAAACCAGCTACCAGGTTCCAAAACACAGCTTAAGCTGGTCAAGCTGGTTAACCAGCTTGACCAGCTTAAGATGGTATGAGCTGGTTTTTCCAGCAGGGCAGGCTTTAAGCTGGTTTATACTTGAAGCCTGGTTTATACTTGACGCGCCGCGAGCGGCGCGAGGGTCCGCGCGGCGAAAATGACGTAATCGCTGAGGCTCCGCCCGTGCGCGAGTGCCTCGCGCGCTGTCGCTGCACGAGGTCGTGCACCTCTCGAATTTTGCAACTTTGCGCGCGCGCCGCGCTTCAGCGCGATCGACAAAGTCATGTTTGCAGGGTTCATACACCTATACAAGGTGGAATTAAAGCACTTGTACGGCACTTTCAAGGTCCATTTCAATATTTTCCAGCATGATAAACATAATTAAGTTAAATATTGACACGCCGCGAGCGGCGCGAGGGTCCGCGCGGCGAAAATTACGTAATCGCTGAGGCTCCGCCCGTGCGCGAGTGCCTCGCGCGGTCGTGCACCTCTAGAATTTTGTAACTTCGCGCGCGCGCTGCGCTTCAGCGCGATCGACAAAGTCATGTTTGCAGGGTTCATACACCTATACAAGGTGGAATTAAAGCACTTGTACGGCACTTTCAAGGTCCATTTCAATATTTTCCAGCATGATAAACATAATTAAGTTAAATATTGACGCGCCGCGAGCGGCGAGGGTCCGCGCGGCGAAAATGACGTAATTGCTGAGGCTCCGCCCGTGCGCGAGTGCCTCGCGCGCTGTCGCTGCGCGAGGTCGTGCACCTCTCTAATTTTGCAACTTCCGCGCGCGCGCCGCGCTTCAGCGCCATCGACAAAGTCATGTTTGCAGGGTTCATACACCTATACAAGGTGGAATTAAAGCATTTGTACGGCACTTTCCCACTGCGCAAAGATACGTTGAAACGACGTCTTTTCCAAGTCATTTTTGCACGTCGGATTTTGGTCCCCTGAAGGTGCAGACTGTGACGCCAGATGACGTCTTTTTTCCGACGTCTTCTGCACGTCGTGTATCGACGACCCCGGGACGTCCGGATAAGGGCCATTTCTAGTCCAAATGAAGTCTTGTGTAGGTCTTTTTTGCGTAAAACGTTGACTCCTTTTAGACATCGTTTTTATAAGCCTACCAACAGCTATTTCTAAATAGAGCTGTAATATCGAAGGAAATGCTTTCTTAAAACACAATTTCCATGGGGATTCATAGTTTCTGTGCACAACTAGTGCCATTTTAGAAGGTAGCATTTTGTCCTGGTAAATTTTCCTAGCTTCCTTTCCGTCGCAGCAGATAACTGGAAACGTATACAAAAGTGTAAGGTTCAAATCTGCTGAGCCTAACGAACTTCAGAAAGATGAACGGGAACAATAAACAGGTCCGCCACCTTCTGGCACCAGTTACACACGTTACAATTGTATATGCTTTACAAATAAATCACATGAATGGCATTTCCAATTTCTTTCCACCTTCATTTTTATTGATCACTGGCCAAAACGCCAACTTATAAAAGTAGTAATGTCTGTGGTAAATTCCATCCAATACGTGAGTAGCTAGCTAGCCTTTTGGCTAACGTTAAAACGTAACAAACCTTACAAAAATCCATTACAAAAGTACAAGGTAATGTGATTATATCTATTGATCTGTTACTACAACATATAAACATTTTAGGTTAATATTTTGAGGTTTGTTAAAGACCAGTTGTTAATGTTACCTTGAAATCGCCAGTAAATAACTGTAAAAAGTAACGGATTTCTTTTTAATTTAAACTCCTAAATGCGCGAGGCAACTCGCTCGAGCTTTTTATGTAGGCTCACTTTTGTATCATAGTCAATTGATTGTATTTAACATAATAGTTATACATAAATATTATATATAAACAAATATTTTGATAATACATACATTTTCTTATACGTGTCTACATTAAATAATGTATAATAATATGGATTTATTACAGTTCACAGGCTGCACCATTGAGGACATGGAGTTTTAGGTTGACGGAGTCGAGCAAAAGTGTTTATCGCCCAAAAGACAAATTTTCTCATACCGCTTTACTCAACATTTAGAAATGTTCATTAATATAAAAAAAACAAATATTATGTATCATGTACATTTCTGTACCCTTCTTAGACGTCTCCGTGACGTTGAAATTCCGACGTTCAAGTGTTTAACTGCATATCGACGTCCAAGTGGGGTCATAGTTAGACGTCCAAATAACGGACCTAGTTTGCACGTCGAGTAGAAGTCCAGAATTGGTCTTGGACCGACGGACGCAATATAGACTTGATCTGCACGTCCATAAGACGTCTAATGTTTAGTGGGTTCAAGGTCCATTTCAATATTTTCCAGCTTGATAAACATAATTCAGTTAAATATTCACACGCCGCGAGCGGCGCGAGGGTCCGCGCGGCGAAAATTACGTAATCGCTGAGGCTCCGCCCGTGCGCGAGTGCCTCGCGCGGTCGTGCACCTCTAGAATTTTGTAACTTCGCGCGTGCGCTGCGCTTCAGCGCGATCGACAAAGTCATGTTTGCAGGGTTCATACACCTATACAAGGTGGAATTAAAGCACTTGTACGGCACTTTCAAGGTCCATTTCAATATTTTCCAGCATGATAAACATAATTAAGTTAAATATTAATACATATACTCGAAATGATTCAAAATAATTCGCTTTTTTATCACATTATTTGATGGTTGTTTATTTTCAAAACGCTCAATCTTAACGTCTTCACGTTCTCTCATGTTTCGTCCTGGAATTACAAGAGGCTCGTATTTGTTAACGTAATTTCAACATTTTAATGTACTTTAGCCTAAATTCCAGCACTTTTCAAACCTGAAACACAAAGCAACATTAAAATGCGTCAGGTAAATGTTCATGAATATATATACAGATAAAAACGGTCTGCAAGCGAGTTAAATTTAATTAGTGGTCGGCCGTTATCGGCGTTAACGGCCCACCACTAATATATATACACATATTCACACGCACGCACACACACACAGCATAATTATATATGTATGTGTCTGTGTGTCCTCATTATTGCTGGCTATAAAATCGCATCACCGTGTCATACTTTAATGTCCTGCACTGATGAGCTGCGCGAGCCTCAGAATTGTTCGAATGGAGGCTGCGTTCGAATACAATTACAAGTTTGTTAGCCACCTAGCTCTCTCATATTTTTCCTTGTTCTTTCCTTAAGATTTTTTCGCATTAATAAAATGTTTGCCTACGTACAATACATCGAAGACGGAGTAAAAAATATTGTACATATTAAAGACATCAAAAACTTTGACCCAAAAAATACAGAAGACTATTCTGCAGTACACGCATACTGGATTCTGTGGAAAGGGGAGTTATTCGCTGGCCAAATCTTGATGCTAAAAGGTAAGTAGCTAACGTTTTTATAATACAGAATAATAGTATATCGTATAATAATAACAATTCAACATTTTGTTTGACGTACGACGTGAGTTAAACTTGTCGCTATCTGATACAATTTGGCTACAAGTTACCCGAACCGGGATCTACAAAACATTACCTGTCGCAGCGATCAAAATCGTCCGTGGTCTGTTCATTAAATGTTACTTTGATCTGTCTGTATGAAGCTGTCTACACTGTCAAGACTGGATATTAGTTAGCAGGTTGTGCTACTCGTGTTACCATTAAGAGGGTTACTCAGCAACATCATCTACGAACCTAATAAGACCTAATAAGCCTTTATATAGTTAGTTGTGTCGCGTGCGGTAGCCTGGCGACCATGGACCACCTTGCTCGTTAAAATATATTTATAAAACAAAAGACTTACCTTCTGCACCAACAGCCGATGCAACATCCCATGCGTTGTCTTTCATTTTTTACATTCTTATAATTAGTCTGGTCTGAGAATCATATTAGTTGATCAAGTTTAAAAGGGCACGATTTAACCGAAAGGCTGCCTTCTACCTGTTCTTGGGTAATACTTAACTGAGAATGTTGGTGGAGAACTTTTCACTTCCCTTTTGAGGACCAAAATGCCGCAAGCGCACTGACAATATCTGCTCTTTAATTATAATTAAACACGGAGGTCTGTAAACTGTGATTTTCATGTTTTAGCTGAGCCATTTGTATAAGACAAATACTGAACATTCAATGATTAAACTATCATTCTGGGTTCGACATTCAGCATGAAAAAGAAACTGAGCATAATATAAATGTTTGTATTAATTTTTTGTATATAAATTTTATATAATCATATATAAAAATTATAAGAGGGAAGACTTGAGTGTGCCTGACCAGTATTACGGTTTAAAGTGTTACATATTTTTCTTCACAGACACTTCTGAAGAAATAGAGGACATTCTAGGTGCAGGGAAAAGGATTCGGGTTCCAAAGTTACTGGAGAGAAATCCTGTGGAGAGCCAGAGAAACTCAGAAAGGAAAGAAATTGAAGATACTGCTGTAAGTATATATGTGCATGCATATATATATATATATATATATATATATATATATATGATAAGAGCAAGTGAGATGTTATGTGCTATTATTATTTGCAGATGTCACAAAAGGCAAGCATTATTGAGGGAAAGCGGGCCTCACTAATAGAAATTTTAAAAGAGCGGCAAAGCCAGAAAAGAATCCAGCCACTGTGTGCCTCTAATAGTCAATCAAAGAGGCAGAGGATTCTGCTGGATGATGAAACATCTAGTGGCAGTGATGATGAATTAATTGCCAAATCTGAATTTGATGAATTAAAGAAGAAGCACACAGTACTTGGGCATAAATATCAAGAAGCCATTAGTGAACTGGAACAACTGAGAAAATTGAACACTGAACTCCAAAAGTGTTTGGTCTCCAAAATCCTTCCTGGTAAGTTTGTAACACTCACCCTTCTTTCCTAAAAGGCTGCCTCACAAAACACAAAACAATCGTTATCATTTTATCTAAACTGGAATTTAAAGCTGTACTATTTATTGAATGTAATGACAGTGAATTACATTTAAGGTCTCATTTATGTTATAGAGAATAACAGCCTTCCTGATTTTATGGACACCCCTCAAACAATTAGTAAGACCTTTCAGTTATACTGCTATTACTATTACTGTTGTTATTATATTTTGAACATTATCTGTTTTGCTTGAGAAGGTGTTTGTGGTTTTGTTGCATATAACACTAACAGCTTGTTGCGTCTACCTATTGTCTAATAAAAAAGCCCTAGTTAATGTTCATTTAATCTGTGATACAAACTTGTACTGAAGATTTATTATCATTATATTATACATTTCAGGGCAATCCAACTTGTCACCCCCATTAAACACTTCTCAAGCAACAGTTGGTAAGTATATTGCTAATAAAACATGAATGACTTGGTTACACTTATACATTCATCCTATCTCTGATAAGAGATAAGAGACATGCACAATAATATTGTACTATTTAATCATTCTACAACTGTCATTTACCAAAAGTAAGGTAATAATTATTAAATTATTTTATATTTGCAGTAGAAATAAGCCAACAGAAAGAGCAAGCTTCAGAAGAAGAAAGGGTATTTTAGATTTAATTATAAATGTACAGTAACGGTGGTATTGTCTTTGATTATACTGATATGATTTACATATAATCGTGAAATAAAATAAAATTTCACACAGACGCACATTGGTGAAGGAATTTACATCAATACAAATCAGTGGAAGAGAGTGCAAGGAAACAGCAAGGACAGCTTGTTTGTGAAGGAGCTGGCAGTGTGCATTTGGGGCACAAACATTTTGGCCAACCGGAGTCTGGAGGGTAAAAGTTGTCCAACAACAAAGACAACCCCCAGGCCCCCTCTAACCCCTCACAAATTAAGAGCACTAAAAAGTAAGTAAGAATGTTGATAAAGAATACTAATCTGAAAATGATGGAGGATATTACTGCTGCATGAAATATTACATGTGTCTCTTTTGGACCAGGACACTTGAATTTTATTAAAATTTCTCAATGACCTGCTAATAATCTTATACATATCTTCTGTGCAAAATGTTGACATTTAATAAAACTGTTCATAATAATAGTCATGTGGCCTTTGAGCAGGTTATCTAGTCTTCATATAGGCTAGAAGTTTATACCTCACATTTAGGAGTTTAGCTCCTCTGAGAAGGCCTATACATGCAAGTAAATGATTTGTACTTTGTTTCAAGTAAATAGTTTTTGAAGTCTTTAGAAAACTATATGATTTTATTGTTGTGCAGTAACATGCATATTTTATGCATATTAAAGTTTTCTCATGACATTTTGCTTTATTTTGTTTTGTTAAAGATTGCTTCCAAAAGTGGCTCGAGACAAAAAACCTGGAAGAGTTCGAGCTAAGGACCAGAGCAGGAAAATTTGGACGTTATGTTACAGAAAAAATCCAAGACATCAACAAAAAACAAAAAAAAACAAAATCAATAAGTACATGATTTGTTATTTGATAAAATTATATTACTTGTTTAAAATGTCGTTTGTGCAAATAGCATTTTATTAAAGCAGCTGTTATAATA
Organism: Brachyhypopomus gauderio; assembly: GCF_052324685.1. Classification (NCBI taxonomy): domain Eukaryota; kingdom Metazoa; phylum Chordata; class Actinopteri; order Gymnotiformes; family Hypopomidae; genus Brachyhypopomus; species Brachyhypopomus gauderio. The sequence continues at coordinate 31,048 of NW_027507032.1, read as the reverse complement.
ATTTCTCAGTAAATTAAGAAAAATAAATATTTTTGAGTTGTCTTTTAAAATTGTCTTTGTTTCTTGCCTATTTTGCAAACTGGTCTATTAACAGTAAAGCATAGGTGTTAGGGCAGGTGTGCACATGTTTAAACATTCCCTGCTTGTTTTAGTGTTGCTCTCCTCCAGCATGCCTAATTTAATTGTCATTTAGGAAAACATCAAAATGTTCCAGACAGAAAATCCACGACCATGGTTGAGGCACATTGTATAATATTCTGGTCACTTGACAGTTCTGCAACAAGCTATCAAAGGTTAATTGTAAATTTAAAATACTAGTTATTTTACAGAATACCAGGTACAAGCTGGTTTTGGACAGTAAAACCACCCACCAGCAACAAGATGGTTTAAGATGGTGTAACCAGCTATAAACCAGCTACCACCTATGAACCAGCTAACAGCTGGTTTTGAATGGTTTAACCAGCTACCAGCTACAAACCAGCTACCAGGTTCCAAAACACAGCTTAAGCTGGTCAAGCTGGTTAACCAGCTTGACCAGCTTAAGATGGTATGAGCTGGTTTTTCCAGCAGGGCAGGCTTTAAGCTGGTTTATACTTGAAGCCTGGTTTATACTTGACGCGCCGCGAGCGGCGCGAGGGTCCGCGCGGCGAAAATGACGTAATCGCTGAGGCTCCGCCCGTGCGCGAGTGCCTCGCGCGCTGTCGCTGCACGAGGTCGTGCACCTCTCGAATTTTGCAACTTTGCGCGCGCGCCGCGCTTCAGCGCGATCGACAAAGTCATGTTTGCAGGGTTCATACACCTATACAAGGTGGAATTAAAGCACTTGTACGGCACTTTCAAGGTCCATTTCAATATTTTCCAGCATGATAAACATAATTAAGTTAAATATTGACACGCCGCGAGCGGCGCGAGGGTCCGCGCGGCGAAAATTACGTAATCGCTGAGGCTCCGCCCGTGCGCGAGTGCCTCGCGCGGTCGTGCACCTCTAGAATTTTGTAACTTCGCGCGCGCGCTGCGCTTCAGCGCGATCGACAAAGTCATGTTTGCAGGGTTCATACACCTATACAAGGTGGAATTAAAGCACTTGTACGGCACTTTCAAGGTCCATTTCAATATTTTCCAGCATGATAAACATAATTAAGTTAAATATTGACGCGCCGCGAGCGGCGAGGGTCCGCGCGGCGAAAATGACGTAATTGCTGAGGCTCCGCCCGTGCGCGAGTGCCTCGCGCGCTGTCGCTGCGCGAGGTCGTGCACCTCTCTAATTTTGCAACTTCCGCGCGCGCGCCGCGCTTCAGCGCCATCGACAAAGTCATGTTTGCAGGGTTCATACACCTATACAAGGTGGAATTAAAGCATTTGTACGGCACTTTCCCACTGCGCAAAGATACGTTGAAACGACGTCTTTTCCAAGTCATTTTTGCACGTCGGATTTTGGTCCCCTGAAGGTGCAGACTGTGACGCCAGATGACGTCTTTTTTCCGACGTCTTCTGCACGTCGTGTATCGACGACCCCGGGACGTCCGGATAAGGGCCATTTCTAGTCCAAATGAAGTCTTGTGTAGGTCTTTTTTGCGTAAAACGTTGACTCCTTTTAGACATCGTTTTTATAAGCCTACCAACAGCTATTTCTAAATAGAGCTGTAATATCGAAGGAAATGCTTTCTTAAAACACAATTTCCATGGGGATTCATAGTTTCTGTGCACAACTAGTGCCATTTTAGAAGGTAGCATTTTGTCCTGGTAAATTTTCCTAGCTTCCTTTCCGTCGCAGCAGATAACTGGAAACGTACACTGTAAAAAAAAACAGTTTTTTTACAGGTTTTTCCCAATAAATTTTACAGTTTTTTCCTGTATTTTAAAATGACAGGGAAAGTGTATTACAATTACCAGAACAAACTGTTTATTTAAAAATGTCATGTGATTTAACAAGAAAAATCTGTATAAATTAAATACATTATAAATCTGTTTTTTAACAATTCTTAGATAATAATTTTAACTAAACAAACTGTAAAAAGAAAGTAATATTGATTAATCTTAATGAGACAAAGTAATAGAATCTTCTGGAATTAATTTCAAGGAAATATTACAAGACAACATTGATGCATGTTTTAATTTAAGTTTTGACATGTTAAATATGTGATTTTCATGTTATAAAAGTGAGTAAAAAGTAAAATGTTCTTGACTGTGATTTATTTTTATATTTATAACATACATAAAGAGTTAAGGCGTTCCAGATCCATCTCATTTTCAATCCACTATTAAATATGCACTGTATCTGTATCACTGTATCTACACTGTAAACCCGGATTAGGTTTTAATAAATTATTTTAGTAATCATTAATTATTATTTCATGTTTCATAAAAAATATTGCCATTACTAAATAAAACTAGTTGTTATCATTATTGAGCTGAAATAGGCATTGCAATGATCATGTTAAGTAAAGATAACTGAATATGTTAAGTTTATGATTGGTAGGGGTGGGGCCTGTTTGAATCGGACCACTGCACAGTGTGCATGAAGAGTTGTTCTGGTTGTGCATATTGTTTGAAGAACCTTTCGTTATCACCCCGCTGCAGCCCAAATGCATGAGTTTTGAAATCAGTGTTTCTTCAAATGAGTATTTGCAACGTCAGCTTTCAGTGCATGTAACTTATTTAGTTAACGCGTAATATATTCTTATCGGTTCATATAGTGCTAGAACATGTGTCTGGCATTCCTGTCCGATCATAGTTTAACTATAACCGTAGCGTTGAAATGTGTGTTCTGACGGTTCGGAGTTTATGGCTCATTTTAACTATTAATGTTATATATATTTTTATATTGAAGCGTCGGTCCAATGGGGGACGGCTGTAACGTGGCTCGCGCCACGGAGCGAGGAGACGGACACAATCGCTGAGAAGAGCGAGATTTATTGCAGGGCATTCCACAATCGTCATCGTAGTGGCAGGCAGGGGTCATAACAGGAAAGCCATCAAGGTTGGACAGGTACAGGGGCATAACGACACGGAAAGCAACAAACGACAGCAGGGCAACACGAAACTGAGAAACACATAAACGGTCAGACATCCAAAACAACCGACAACCAGACTGGGGAAATACAGGGACTATATGAACACTGAACTAAACTAGGAACAGGTGGGGACGATTATGACAGGGGCGTGGCGGACAATCAGGGAATCTCAGAGACAACGAGCGGGGCAGGGTAAACAGGCACGGAACACAGACACGAGGGAACCCAGAGTGGCAGCCACGAGAGGGGGCGTTGCCCTACGTGACAACGGCGCTACTTCCCATGAGTCTCTGCGACTCCGGTATCGTTATCTGTTAATGTGATGTCTATGCATGTGTTGATTATTTGTGTACTTGATTATGTGCATTACTTGGTTTAAGTCCCCCTTCATCAATTTATGTAGTTGTACTGTGTGAATTATTCTATGCCATGTTTGTGTAGTGTTGTCGTGTTATTGCCGTTCTCTCATGTTTTGTGTCTAAATTAAGTCTCTTCTGCGTGATCGTGGGGTCTGGCGTGATTATGTTGTTGAGGCAGTTTGAATTTAAAAAGCCTTGTGCTGCGGTGGATCTGTTTGCTACCTCTCCTTCCTACACCACACTGCAATATTGTTATAATTGAATGTGAACTAGAGTAAAGACCACATTCAATTTTAGGAATATTTCCTTTAAAATGACAGTGTTGCATGTTAAGTGTTATAATCACCGTTTTTTTACAGTTTATGTATGTTTTTTAATTTACAGTACTTATCTGTTTTTTTACATAAACTGTAAAAAAACGGTAATTTTCTGGAAACGGGGGCGCCAGAAAATTGCCGTTTTTTTACAGTTTATGTATGTTTTTAAATTTACAGTACTTATCTGTTTTTTTACAGTAATTTTCTGGCGCCCCCATTTCCAGAAAATTACCGTTTTTTTACACTTTTTTTTTACAGTGTATACAAAAGTGTAAGGTTCAAATCTGCTGAGCCTAACGAACTTCAGAAAGATGAACGGGAACAATAAACAGGTCCGCCACCTTCTGGCACCAGTTACACACGTTACAATTGTATATGCTTTACAAATAAATCACATGAATGGCATTTCCAATTTCTTTCCACCTTCATTTTTATTGATCACTGGCCAAAACGCCAACTTATAAAAGTAGTAATGTCTGTGGTAAATTCCATCCAATACGTGAGTAGCTAGCTAGCCTTTTTGGCTAACGTTAAAACGTAACAAACCTTACAAAAATCCATTACAAAAGTACAAGGTAATGTGATTATATCTATTGATCTGTTACTACAACATATAAACATTTTAGGTTAATATTTTGAGGTTTGTTAAAGACCAGTTGTTAATGTTACCTTGAAATCGCCAATAAATAACTGTAAAAAGTAACGGATTTCTTTTTAATTTAAACTCCTAAATGCGCGAGGCAACTCGCTCGAGCTTTTTATGTAGGCTCACTTTTGTATCATAGTCAATTGATTGTATTTAACATAATAGTTATACATAAATATTATATATAAACAAATATTTTGATAATACATACATTTTCTTATACGTGTCTACATTAAATAATGTATAATAATATGGATTTATTACAGTTCACAGGCTGCACCATTGAGGACATGGAGTTTTAGGTTGACGGAGTCGAGCAAAAGTGTTTATCGCCCAAAAGACAAATTTTCTCATACCGCTTTACTCAACATTTAGAAATGTTCATTAATATAAAAAAAACAAATATTATGTATCATGTACATTTCTGTACCCTTCTTAGACGTCTCCGTGACGTTGAAATTCCGACGTTCAAGTGTTTAACTGCATATCGACGTCCAAGTGGGGTCATAGTTAGACGTCCAAATAACGGACCTAGTTTGCACGTCGAGTAGAAGTCCAGAATTGGTCTTGGACCGACGGACGCAATATAGACTTGATCTGCACGTCCATAAGACGTCTAATGTTTAGTGGGTTCAAGGTCCATTTCAATATTTTCCAGCTTGATAAACATAATTCAGTTAAATATTGACACGCCGCGAGCGGCGCGAGGGTCCGCGCGGCGAAAATTACGTAATCGCTGAGGCTCCGCCCGTGCGCGAGTGCCTCGCGCGGTCGTGCACCTGTCGAATTTTGTAACTTCGCGCGTGCGCTGCGCTTCAGCGCGATCGACAAAGTCATGTTTGCAGGGTTCATACACCTATACAAGGTGGAATTAAAGCACTTGTACGGCACTTTCAAGGTCCATTTCAATATTTTCCAGCATGATAAACATAATTAAGTTAAATATTAATACATATACTCGAAATGATTCAAAATAATTCGCTTTTTTATCACATTATTTGATGGTTGTTTATTTTCAAAACGCTCAATCTTAACGTCTTCACGTTCTCTCATGTTTCGTCCTGGAATTACAAGAGGCTCGTATTTGTTAACGTAATTTCAACATTTTAATGTACTTTAGCCTAAATTCCAGCACTTTTCAAACCTGAAACACAAAGCAACATTAAAATGCGTCAGGTAAATGTTCATGAATATATATACAGATAAAAACGGTCTGCAAGCGAGTTAAATTTAATTAGTGGTCGGCCGTTATCGGCGTTAACGGCCCACCACTAATATATATACACATATTCACACGCACGCACACACACACAGCATAATTATATATGTATGTGTCTGTGTGTCCTCATTATTGCTGGCTATAAAATCGCATCACCGTGTCATACTTTAATGTCCTGCACTGATGAGCTGCGCGAGCCTCAGAATTGTTCGAATGGAGGCTGCGTTCGAATACCATTACAAGTTTGTTAGCCACCTAGCTCTCTCATATTTTTCCTTGTTCTTTCCTTAAGATTTTTTCGCATTAATAAAATGTTTGCCTACGTACAATACATCGAAGACGGAGTAAAAAATATTGTACATATTAAAGACATCAAAAACTTTGACCCAAAAAATACAGAAGACTATTCTGCAGTACACGCATACTGGATTCTGTGGAAAGGGGAGTTATTCGCTGGCCAAATCTTGATGCTAAAAGGTAAGTAGCTAACGTTTTTATAATACAGAATAATAGTATATCGTATAATAATAACAATTCAACATTTTGTTTGACGTACGACGTGAGTTAAACTTGTCGCTATCTGATACAATTTGGCTACAAGTTACCCGAACCGGGATCTACAAAACATTACCTGTCGCAGCGATCAAAATCGTCCGTGGTCTGTTCATTAAATGTTACTTTGATCTGTCTGTATGAAGCTGTCTACACTGTCAAGACTGGATATTAGTTAGCAGGTTGTGCTACTCGTGTTACCATTAAGAGGGTTACTCAGCAACATCATCTACGAACCTAATAAGACCTAATAAGCCTTTATATAGTTAGTTGTGTCGCGTGCGGTAGCCTGGCGACCATGGACCACCTTGCTCGTTAAAATATATTTATAAAACAAAAGACTTACCTTCTGCACCAACAGCCGATGCAACATCCCATGCGTTGTCTTTCATTTTTTACATTCTTATAATTAGTCTGGTCTGAGAATCATATTAGTTGATCAAGTTTAAAAGGGCACGATTTAACCGAAAGGCTGCCTTCTACCTGTTCTTGGGTAATACTTAACTGAGAATGTTGGTGGAGAACTTTTCACTTCCCTTTTGAGGACCAAAATGCCGCAAGCGCACTGACAATATCTGCTCTTTAATTATAATTAAACACGGAGGTCTGTAAACTGTGATTTTCATGTTTTAGCTGAGCCATTTGTATAAGACAAATACTGAACATTCAATGATTAAACTATCATTCTGGGTTCGACATTCAGCATGAAAAAGAAACTGAGCATAATATAAATGTTTGTATTAATTTTTTGTATATAAATTTTATATAATCATATATAAAAATTATAAGAGGGAAGACTTGAGTGTGCCTGACCAGTATTACGGTTTAAAGTGTTACATATTTTTCTTCACAGACACTTCTGAAGAAATAGAGGACATTCTAGGTGCAGGGAAAAGGATTCGGGTTCCAAAGTTACTGGAGAGAAATCCTGTGGAGAGCCAGAGAAACTCAGAAAGGAAAGAAATTGAAGATACTGCTGTAAGTATATATGTGCATGCATATATATATATATATATATATATCCTCCTAAGACCCGAACTCTTGCATGGCATGCATTTTTTATTTCTCTTTGATATTTGGGTTAATTGGCACCTGATTAGTGTAAAAATTAAGAATTATCTTTTTACATAATGTAGTTTCTGAGAAAAATGATGTGCACATATGAGGACTTTCGTTTTATATTTCGATAGAACACAATGAAGTTGCAATTAGTAATGATGTAAAAAACATTTATTATATGCCTGAACACAGCAGCATTTTTTTGCCTATGAGCAAAACAGAAGTAGAAACAACATTTGTGTCCCTTTGAGCTATAAAGCTCATATGTAGTGCTGCTTGAACAAGAAGACAAAGTAAAAAACATAGTTTTGTATTTACTGTTCTTTTACTTTTCTGCATGAACAATTGCATTTTATTTACATTCCAAAACTGCTACTTCAAAAGTTTTTTTTTTTTTTTCCCCTGTGGGAATGTGTTTACACACATGAGTGAAATGCTGTGTAACAGTTGCGATCTCCATGTAAGCACAGGAACACCTTGCATATAACACTCTACACTTGAGTTTTTCCTGAACAGCCTTTTGCTCTGGCATTTGTGCACTGGCCCTCCTGCGGAATGAGACACTGCCTTCACTGGACGCTTTTCCCTTGGACTAACACATCTTGGTCATCCTGTTCTGAAGCGTCAGAGATGTCATTGGCATGCTGAGCCAAGAACTTCATGGCCGCTTAGATTTGAAAATCAGGGGGCTGCAGGATGTTCTTCTTTGGCGTGCCACATATAGTCAGGTCTTTGTGGTACAGTAGCCAGCTGTTGGCTAAAGCCAAATCTGTGAAGTGCATTATCATCTGCAGCATCCATTTCTTTGTACAGCCACTCATAATTCTATCTGCAAGGTCAACTCCACCCATCTTAGAGTTGTATTGATGGATGATATTTGGTCACGAGATGGTCACATTGTTTCAGCTTTTTGTCCCATCTCTGGCAGTTGCCTTCTGCCCACTCATGCTCAAATGGGTCCTCCTCACGCTCAAACTGGGCTTGATTTGATGTTAGTGGAGAACATCACATCACATCCCACGCCCTTCTTTAGACTATTCTTGATGGCTTACATTTACATTTATGGCATTTGGCAGACGCCCTTATCCAGAGCAACTTACAATTTTATCTCATTTTTATACAAGTGAGCAATTGAGGGTTAAGGGTGCTCAGGAGCATCTCAGTCATGGCATCAGGTCTGGGAATCGAACCCACGACCCTCCGGTCACAAGACCAGTTCTCTAACCACCAGGCCATGACTGCCCTATGGCTTGGTCCTGGTGTTGTCTCTTCAGGGTTTGAGATATCAGCCTGCTCTTGCCGTGTTCGAGAGTGACGTCTAGGAGTGCGTGATCTGGCAATGTCACGATCTGAATGATATTCTTCATATTCATCACGGTGACGTGTACGTCCCCTGGTAAGCTGAGAGGGCTGTGGAATGGGATCATTACACCCACTACTGTCCCCCTCACTGCTGCTTGGCTCTTGTTGTGGGGCTGATATTCAGTATCCCCCACAAAATCATCAGTGTCTGACAAATCTTCCACCTCTGAGTTGTCTCCACTAAATAACTCCAGTGCTTGTGATAGAGAATAACACTCTGGAAAAAAAAACAAAAAAACATAATGAGAAAAAAATCTAATTAAAAAATATGTAGATTTATTTATAAAACATGCTATATCTGCTTGTACTGTAGTAAACTATATTTTTTAACCTAAAACATCCCAAAATTCTGTCACTCACATTATGTTGTTAGCATATATGACATCCTATCAACTGAACTAAGTCCGCAAGTCCACATATGTGTAAGTCATGTTTAGCGTCATGGTAAATAGTTAAAAGTTGCTAACTTTTGTAAAATTTGACGTTCATAACAAACATTGAACGCTTTTATACATATCTGAAAAAGAATCAGCCACAAAATCTGATCAATTTGTTTACCTGGTCGATGTTTGTATCGGGAGTTCCCATCCGAACTTTTGGGTGTGTTGTCCGCCATTGTGAAAAAAAACTGTAATGTGTTATACACTTCTGCCACCACTAAGGGGCAGTATAACGTCCTCGTAAGCGGACACCAGAACATTGTGGAGCAAAATTTAGCGCTGTGGTCTAGACAACCCAAAATGTTACGTCCACGCATGTGGATGGAAGGTCCTAGGAGGATATATATATATATATATATATGATAAGAGCAAGTGAGATGTTATGTGCTATTATTATTTGCAGATGTCACAAAAGGCAAGCATTATTGAGGGAAAGCGGGCCTCACTAATAGAAATTTTAAAAGAGCGGCAAAGCCAGAAAAGAATCCAGCCACTGTGTGCCTCTAATAGTCAATCAAAGAGGCAGAGGATTCTGCTGGATGATGAAACATCTAGTGGCAGTGATGATGAATTAATTGCCAAATCTGAATTTGATGAATTAAAGAAGAAGCACACAGTACTTGGGCATAAATATCAAGAAGCCATTAGTGAACTGGAACAACTGAGAAAATTGAACACTGAACTCCAAAAGTGTTTGGTCTCCAAAATCCTTCCTGGTAAGTTTGTAACACTCACCCTTCTTTCCTAAAAGGCTGCCTCACAAAACACAAAACAATCGTTATCATTTTATCTAAACTGGAATTTAAAGCTGTACTATTTATTGAATGTAATGACAGTGAATTACATTTAAGGTCTCATTTATGTTATAGAGAATAACAGCCTTCCTGATTTTATGGACACCCCTCAAACAATTAGTAAGACCTTTCAGTTATACTGCTATTACTATTACTGTTGTTATTATATTTTGAACATTATCTGTTTTGCTTGAGAAGGTGTTTGTGGTTTTGTTGCATATAACACTAACAGCTTGTTGCGTCTACCTATTGTCTAATAAAAAAGCCCTAGTTAATGTTCATTTAATCTGTGATACAAACTTGTACTGAAGATTTATTATCATTATATTATACATTTCAGGGCAATCCAACTTGTCACCCCCATTAAACACTTCTCAAGCAACAGTTGGTAAGTATATTGCTAATAAAACATGAATGACTTGGTTACACTTATACATTCATCCTATCTCTGATAAGAGATAAGAGACATGCACAATAATATTGTACTATTTAATCATTCTACAACTGTCATTTACCAAAAGTAAGGTAATAATTATTAAATTATTTTATATTTGCAGTAGAAATAAGCCAACAGAAAGAGCAAGCTTCAGAAGAAGAAAGGGTATTTTAGATTTAATTATAAATGTACAGTAACGGTGGTATTGTCTTTGATTATACTGATATGATTTACATATAATCGTGAAATAAAATAAAATTTCACACAGACGCACATTGGTGAAGGAATTTACATCAATACAAATCAGTGGAAGAGAGTCCAAGGAAACAGCAAGGACAGCTTGTTTGTGAAGGAGCTGGCAGTGTGCATTTGGGGCACAAACATTTTGGCCAACCGGAGTCTGGAGGGTAAAAGTTGTCCAACAACAAAGACAACCCCCAGGCCCCCTCTAACCCCTCACAAATTAAGAGCACTAAAAAGTAAGTAAGAATGTTGATAAAGAATACTAATCTGAAAATGATGGAGGATATTACTGCTGCATGAAATATTACATGTGTCTCTTTTGGACCAGGACACTTGAATTTTATTAAAATTTCTCAATGACCTGCTAATAATCTTATACATATCTTCTGTGCAAAATGTTGACATTTAATAAAACTGTTCATAATAATAGTCATGTGGCCTTTGAGCAGGTTATCTAGTCTTCATATAGGCTAGAAGTTTATACCTCACATTTAGGAGTTTAGCTCCTCTGAGAAGGCCTATACATGCAAGTAAATGATTTGTACTTTGTTTCAAGTAAATAGTTTTTGAAGTCTTTAGAAAACTATATGATTTTATTGTTGTGCAGTAACATGCATATTTTATGCATATTAAAGTTTTCTCATGACATTTTGCTTTATTTTGTTTTGTTAAAGATTGCTTCCAAAAGTGGCTCGAGACAAAAAACCTGGAAGAGTTCGAGCTAAGGACCAGAGCAGGAAAATTTGGACGTTATGTTACAGAAAAAATCCAAGACATCAACAAAAAACAAAAAAAAACAAAATCAATAAGTACATGATTTGTTATTTGATAAAATTATATTACTTGTTTAAAATGTCGTTTGTGCAAATAGCATTTTATTAAAGCAGCTGTTATAATAATTTCTCAGTAAATTAAGAAAAATAAATATTTTTGAGTTGTCTTTTAAAATTGTCTTTGTTTCTTGCCTATTTTGCAAACTGGTCTATTAACAGTAAAGCATAGGTGTTAGGGCAGGTGTGCACATGTTTAAACATTCCCTGCTTGTTTTAGTGTTGCTCTCCTCCAGCATGCCTAATTTAATTGTCATTTAGGAAAACATCAAAATGTTCCAGACAGAAAATCCACGACCATGGTTGAGGCACATTGTATAATATTCTGGTCACTTGACAGTTCTGCAACAAGCTATCAAAGGTTAATTGTAAATTTAAAATACTAGTTATTTTACAGAATACCAGGTACAAGCTGGTTTTGGACAGTAAAACCACCCACCAGCAACAAGATGGTTTAAGATGGTGTAACCAGCTATAAACCAGCTACCACCTATGAACCAGCTAACAGCTGGTTTTGAATGGTTTAACCAGCTACCAGCTACAAACCAGCTACCAGGTTCCAAAACACAGCTTAAGCTGGTCAAGCTGGTTAACCAGCTTGACCAGCTTAAGATGGTATGAGCTGGTTTTTCCAGCAGGGCAGGCTTTAAGCTGGTTTATACTTGAAGCCTGGTTTATACTTGACGCGCCGCGAGCGGCGCGAGGGTCCGCGCGGCGAAAATGACGTAATCGCTGAGGCTCCGCCCGTGCGCGAGTGCCTCGCGCGCTGTCGCTGCACGAGGTCGTGCACCTCTCGAATTTTGCAACTTTGCGCGCGCGCCGCGCTTCAGCGCGATCGACAAAGTCATGTTTGCAGGGTTCATACACCTATACAAGGTGGAATTAAAGCACTTGTACGGCACTTTCAAGGTCCATTTCAATATTTTCCAGCATGATAAACATAATTAAGTTAAATATTGACACGCCGCGAGCGGCGCGAGGGTCCGCGCGGCGAAAATTACGTAATCGCTGAGGCTCCGCCCGTGCGCGAGTGCCTCGCGCGGTCGTGCACCTCTAGAATTTTGTAACTTCGCGCGCGCTGCGCTTCAGCGCGATCGACAAAGTCATGTTTGCAGGGTTCATACACCTATACAAGGTGGAATTAAAGCACTTGTACGGCACTTTCAAGGTCCATTTCAATATTTTCCAGCATGATAAACATAATTAAGTTAAATATTAATACATATACTCGAAATGATTCAAAATAATTCGCTTTTTTATCACATTATTTGATGGTTGTTTATTTTCAAAACGCTCAATCTTAACGTCTTCACGTTCTCTCATGTTTCGTCCTGGAATTACAAGAGGCTCGTATTTGTTAACGTAATTTCAACATTTTAATGTACTTTAGCCTAAATTCCAGCACTTTTCAAACCTGAAACACAAAGCAACATTAAAATGCGTCAGGTAAATGTTCATGAATATATATACAGATAAAAACGGTCTGCAAGCGAGTTAAATTTAATTAGTGGTCGGCCGTTATCGGCGTTAACGGCCCACCACTAATATATATACACATATTCACACGCACGCACACACACACAGCATAATTATATATGTATGTGTCTGTGTGTCCTCATTATTGCTGGCTATAAAATCGCATCACCGTGTCATACTTTAATGTCCTGCACTGATGAGCTGCGCGAGCCTCAGAATTGTTCGAATGGAGGCTGCGTTCGAATACCATTACAAGTTTGTTAGCCACCTAGCTCTCTCATATTTTTCCTTGTTCTTTCCTTAAGATTTTTTCGCATTAATAAAATGTTTGCCTACGTACAATACATCGAAGACGGAGTAAAAAATATTGTACATATTAAAGACATCAAAAACTTTGACCCAAAAAATACAGAAGACTATTCTGCAGTACACGCATACTGGATTCTGTGGAAAGGGGAGTTATTCGCTGGCCAAATCTTGATGCTAAAAGGTAAGTAGCTAACGTTTTTATAATACAGAATAATAGTATATCGTATAATAATAACAATTCAACATTTTGTTTGACGCACGACGTGAGTTAAACTTGTCGCTATCTGATACAATTTGGCTACAAGTTACCCGAACCGGGATCTACAAAACATTACCTGTCGCAGCGATCAAAATCGTCCGTGGTCTGTTCATTAAATGTTACTTTGATCTGTCTGTATGAAGCTGTCTACACTGTCAAGACTGGATATTAGTTAGCAGGTTGTGCTACTCGTGTTACCATTAAGAGGGTTACTCAGCAACATCATCTACGAACCTAATAAGACCTAATAAGCCTTTATATAGTTAGTTGTGTCGCGTGCGGTAGCCTGGCGACCATGGACCACCTTGCTCGTTAAAATATATTTATAAAACAAAAGACTTACCTTCTGCACCAACAGCCGATGCAACATCCCATGCGTTGTCTTTCATTTTTTACATTCTTATAATTAGTCTGGTCTGAGAATCATATTAGTTGATCAAGTTTAAAAGGGCACGATTTAACCGAAAGGCTGCCTTCTACCTGTTCTTGGGTAATACTTAACTGAGAATGTTGGTGGAGAACTTTTCACTTCCCTTTTGAGGACCAAAATGCCGCAAGCGCACTGACAATATCTGCTCTTTAATTATAATTAAACACGGAGGTCTGTAAACTGTGATTTTCATGTTTTAGCTGAGCCATTTGTATAAGACAAATACTGAACATTCAATGATTAAACTATCATTCTGGGTTCGACATTCAGCATGAAAAAGAAACTGAGCATAATATAAATGTTTGTATTAATTTTTTGTATATAAATTTTATATAATCATATATAAAAATTATAAGAGGGAAGACTTGAGTGTGCCTGACCAGTATTACGGTTTAAAGTGTTACATATTTTTCTTCACAGACACTTCTGAAGAAATAGAGGACATTCTAGGTGCAGGGAAAAGGATTCGGGTTCCAAAGTTACTGGAGAGAAATCCTGTGGAGAGCCAGAGAAACTCAGAAAGGAAAGAAATTGAAGATACTGCTGTAAGTATATATGTGCATGCATATATATATATATATATATATATATATATATATATATATGATAAGAGCAAGTGAGATGTTATGTGCTATTATTATTTGCAGATGTCACAAAAGGCAAGCATTATTGAGGGAAAGCGGGCCTCACTAATAGAAATTTTAAAAGAGCGGCAAAGCCAGAAAAGAATCCAGCCACTGTGTGCCTCTAATAGTCAATCAAAGAGGCAGAGGATTCTGCTGGATGATGAAACATCTAGTGGCAGTGATGATGAATTAATTGCCAAATCTGAATTTGATGAATTAAAGAAGAAGCACACAGTACTTGGGCATAAATATCAAGAAGCCATTAGTGAACTGGAACAACTGAGAAAATTGAACACTGAACTCCAAAAGTGTTTGGTCTCCAAAATCCTTCCTGGTAAGTTTGTAACACTCACCCTTCTTTCCTAAAAGGCTGCCTCACAAAACACAAAACAATCGTTATCATTTTATCTAAACTGGAATTTAAAGCTGTACTATTTATTGAATGTAATGACAGTGAATTACATTTAAGGTCTCATTTATGTTATAGAGAATAACAGCCTTCCTGATTTTATGGACACCCCTCAAACAATTAGTAAGACCTTTCAGTTATACTGCTATTACTATTACTGTTGTTATTATATTTTGAACATTATCTGTTTTGCTTGAGAAGGTGTTTGTGGTTTTGTTGCATATAACACTAACAGCTTGTTGCGTCTACCTATTGTCTAATAAAAAAGCCCTAGTTAATGTTCATTTAATCTGTGATACAAACTTGTACTGAAGATTTATTATCATTATATTATACATTTCAGGGCAATCCAACTTGTCACCCCCATTAAACACTTCTCAAGCAACAGTTGGTAAGTATATTGCTAATAAAACATGAATGACTTGGTTACACTTATACATTCATCCTATCTCTGATAAGAGATAAGAGACATGCACAATAATATTGTACTATTTAATCATTCTACAACTGTCATTTACCAAAAGTAAGGTAATAATTATTAAATTATTTTATATTTGCAGTAGAAATAAGCCAACAGAAAGAGCAAGCTTCAGAAGAAGAAAGGGTATTTTAGATTTAATTATAAATGTACAGTAACGGTGGTATTGTCTTTGATTATACTGATATGATTTACATATAATCGTGAAATAAAATAAAATTTCACACAGACGCACATTGGTGAAGGAATTTACATCAATACAAATCAGTGGAAGAGAGTGCAAGGAAACAGCAAGGACAGCTTGTTTGTGAAGGAGCTGGCAGTGTGCATTTGGGGCACAAACATTTTGGCCAACCGGAGTCTGGAGGGTAAAAGTTGTCCAACAACAAAGACAACCCCCAGGCCCCCTCTAACCCCTCACAAATTAAGAGCACTAAAAAGTAAGTAAGAATGTTGATAAAGAATACTAATCTGAAAATGATGGAGGATATTACTGCTGCATGAAATATTACATGTGTCTCTTTTGGACCAGGACACTTGAATTTTATTAAAATTTCTCAATGACCTGCTAATAATCTTATACATATCTTCTGTGCAAAATGTTGACATTTAATAAAACTGTTCATAATAATAGTCATGTGGCCTTTGAGCAGGTTATCTAGTCTTCATATAGGCTAGAAGTTTATACCTCACATTTAGGAGTTTAGCTCCTCTGAGAAGGCCTATACATGCAAGTAAATGATTTGTACTTTGTTTCAAGTAAATAGTTTTTGAAGTCTTTAGAAAACTATATGATTTTATTGTTGTGCAGTAACATGCATATTTTATGCATATTAAAGTTTTCTCATGACATTTTGCTTTATTTTGTTTTGTTAAAGATTGCTTCCAAAAGTGGCTCGAGACAAAAAACCTGGAAGAGTTCGAGCTAAGGACCAGAGCAGGAAAATTTGGACGTTATGTTACAGAAAAAATCCAAGACATCAACAAAAAACAAAAAAAAACAAAATCAATAAGTACATGATTTGTTATTTGATAAAATTATATTACTTGTTTAAAATGTCGTTTGTGCAAATAGCATTTTATTAAAGCAGCTGTTATAATAATTTCTCAGTAAATTAAGAAAAATAAATATTTTTGAGTTGTCTTTTAAAATTGTCTTTGTTTCTTGCCTATTTTGCAAACTGGTCTATTAACAGTAAAGCATAGGTGTTAGGGCAGGTGTGCACATGTTTAAACATTCCCTGCTTGTTTTAGTGTTGCTCTCCTCCAGCATGCCTAATTTAATTGTCATTTAGGAAAACATCAAAATGTTCCAGACAGAAAATCCACGACCATGGTTGAGGCACATTGTATAATATTCTGGTCACTTGACAGTTCTGCAACAAGCTATCAAAGGTTAATTGTAAATTTAAAATACTAGTTATTTTACAGAATACCAGGTACAAGCTGGTTTTGGACAGTAAAACCACCCACCAGCAACAAGATGGTTTAAGATGGTGTAACCAGCTATAAACCAGCTACCACCTATGAACCAGCTAACAGCTGGTTTTGAATGGTTTAACCAGCTACCAGCTACAAACCAGCTACCAGGTTCCAAAACACAGCTTAAGCTGGTCAAGCTGGTTAACCAGCTTGACCAGCTTAAGATGGTATGAGCTGGTTTTTCCAGCAGGGCAGGCTTTAAGCTGGTTTATAATTGAAGCCTGGTTTATACTTGACGCGCCGCGAGCGGCGCGAGGGTCCGCGCGGCGAAAATGACGTAATCGCTGAGGCTCCGCCCGTGCGCGAGTGCCTCGCGCGCTGTCGCTGCACGAGGTCGTGCACCTCTCGAATTTTGCAACTTTGCGCGCGCGCCGCGCTTCAGCGCGATCGACAAAGTCATGTTTGCAGGGTTCATACACCTATACAAGGTGGAATTAAAGCACTTGTACGGCACTTTCAAGGTCCATTTCAATATTTTCCAGCATGATAAACATAATTAAGTTAAATATTGACACGCCGCGAGCGGCGCGAGGGTCCGCGCGGCGAAAATTACGTAATCGCTGAGGCTCCGCCCGTGCGCGAGTGCCTCGCGCGGTCGTGCACCTCTAGAATTTTGTAACTTCGCGCGCGCTGCGCTTCAGCGCGATCGACAAAGTCATGTTTGCAGGGTTCATACACCTATACAAGGTGGAATTAAAGCACTTGTACGGCACTTTCAAGGTCCATTTCAATATTTTCCAGCATGATAAACATAATTAAGTTAAATATTGACGCGCCGCGAGCGGCGAGGGTCCGCGCGGCGAAAATGACGTAATTGCTGAGGCTCCGCCCGTGCGCGAGTGCCTCGCGCGCTGTCGCTGCGCGAGGTCGTGCACCTCTCTAATTTTGCAACTTCGCGCGCGCGCCGCGCTTCAGCGCCATCGACAAAGTCATGTTTGCAGGGTTCATACACCTATACAAGGTGGAATTAAAGCATTTGTACGGCACTTTCCCACTGCGCAAAGATACGTTGAAACGACGTCTTTTCCAAGTCATTTTTGCACGTCGGATTTTGGTCCCCTGAAGGTGCAGACTGTGACGCCAGATGACGTCTTTTTTCCGACGTCTTCTGCACGTCGTGTATCGACGACCCCGGGACGTCCGGATAAGGGCCATTTCTAGTCCAAATGAAGTCTTGTGTAGGTCTTTTTTGCGTAAAACGTTGACTCCTTTTAGACATCGTTTTTATAAGCCTACCAACAGCTATTTCTAAATAGAGCTGTAATATCGAAGGAAATGCTTTCTTAAAACACAATTTCCATGGGGATTCATAGTTTCTGTGCACAACTAGTGCCATTTTAGAAGGTAGCATTTTGTCCTGGTAAATTTTCCTAGCTTCCTTTCCGTCGCAGCAGATAACTGGAAACGTATACAAAAGTGTAAGGTTCAAATCTGCTGAGCCTAACGAACTTCAGAAAGATGAACGGGAACAATAAACAGGTCCGCCACCTTCTGGCACCAGTTACACACGTTACAATTGTATATGCTTTACAAATAAATCACATGAATGGCATTTCCAATTTCTTTCCACCTTCATTTTTATTGATCACTGGCCAAAACGCCAACTTATAAAAGTAGTAATGTCTGTGGTAAATTCCATCCAATACGTGAGTAGCTAGCTAGCCTTTTGGCTAATGTTAAAACGTAACAAACCTTACAAAAATCCATTACAAAAGTACAAGGTAATGTGATTATATCTATTGATCTGTTACTACAACATATAAACATTTTAGGTTAATATTTTGAGGTTTGTTAAAGACCAGTTGTTAATGTTACCTTGAAATCGCCAGTAAATAACTGTAAAAAGTAACGGATTTCTTTTTAATTTAAACTCCTAAATGCGCGAGGCAACTCGCTCGAGCTTTTTATGTAGGCTCACTTTTGTATCATAGTCAATTGATTGTATTTAACATAATAGTTATACATAAATATTATATATAAACAAATATTTTGATAATACATACATTTTCTTATACGTGTCTACATTAAATAATGTATAATAATATGGATTTATTACAGTTCACAGGCTGCACCATTGAGGACATGGAGTTTTAGGTTGACGGAGTCGAGCAAAAGTGTTTATCGCCCAAAAGACAAATTTTCTCATACCGCTTTACTCAACATTTAGAAATGTTAATTAATATAAAAAAAACAAATATTATGTATCATGTACATTTCTGTACCCTTCTTAGACGTCTCCGTGACGTTGAAATTCCGACGTTCAAGTGTTTAACTGCATATCGACGTCCAAGTGGGGTCATAGTTAGACGTCCAAATAACGGACCTAGTTTGCACGTCGAGTAGAAGTCCAGAATTGGTCTTGGACCGACGGACGCAATATAGACTTGATCTGCACGTCCATAAGACGTCTAATGTTTAGTGGGTTCAAGGTCCATTTCAATATTTTCCAGCTTGATAAACATAATTCAGTTAAATATTGACACGCCGCGAGCGGCGCGAGGGTCCGCGCGGCGAAAATTACGTAATCGCTGAGGCTCCGCCCGTGCGCGAGTGCCTCGCGCGGTCGTGCACCTGTCGAATTTTGTAACTTCGCGCGTGCGCTGCGCTTCAGCGCGATCGACAAAGTCATGTTTGCAGGGTTCATACACCTATACAAGGTGGAATTAAAGCACTTGTACGGCACTTTCAAGGTCCATTTCAATATTTTCCAGCATGATAAACATAATTAAGTTAAATATTAATACATATACTCGAAATGATTCAAAATAATTCGCTTTTTTATCACATTATTTGATGGTTGTTTATTTTCAAAACGCTCAATCTTAACGTCTTCACGTTCTCTCATGTTTCGTCCTGGAATTACAAGAGGCTCGTATTTGTTAACGTAATTTCAACATTTTAATGTACTTTAGCCTAAATTCCAGCACTTTTCAAACCTGAAACACAAAGCAACATTAAAATGCGTCAGGTAAATGTTCATGAATATATATACAGATAAAAACGGTCTGCAAGCGAGTTAAATTTAATTAGTGGTCGGCCGTTATCGGCGTTAACGGCCCACCACTAATATATATACACATATTCACACGCACGCACACACACACAGCATAATTATATATGTATGTGTCTGTGTGTCCTCATTATTGCTGGCTATAAAATCGCATCACCGTGTCATACTTTAATGTCCTGCACTGATGAGCTGCGCGAGCCTCAGAATTGTTCGAATGGAGGCTGCGTTCGAATACCATTACAAGTTTGTTAGCCACCTAGCTCTCTCATATTTTTCCTTGTTCTTTCCTTAAGATTTTTTCGCATTAATAAAATGTTTGCCTACGTACAATACATCGAAGACGGAGTAAAAAATATTGTACATATTAAAGACATCAAAAACTTTGACCCAAAAAATACAGAAGACTATTCTGCAGTACACGCATACTGGATTCTGTGGAAAGGGGAGTTATTCGCTGGCCAAATCTTGATGCTAAAAGGTAAGTAGCTAACGTTTTTATAATACAGAATAATAGTATATCGTATAATAATAACAATTCAACATTTTGTTTGACGTACGACGTGAGTTAAACTTGTCGCTATCTGATACAATTTGGCTACAAGTTACCCGAACCGGGATCTACAAAACATTACCTGTCGCAGCGATCAAAATCGTCCGTGGTCTGTTCATTAAATGTTACTTTGATCTGTCTGTATGAAGCTGTCTACACTGTCAAGACTGGATATTAGTTAGCAGGTTGTGCTACTCGTGTTACCATTAAGAGGGTTACTCAGCAACATCATCTACGAACCTAATAAGACCTAATAAGCCTTTATATAGTTAGTTGTGTCGCGTGCGGTAGCCTGGCGACCATGGACCACCTTGCTCGTTAAAATATATTTATAAAACAAAAGACTTACCTTCTGCACCAACAGCCGATGCAACATCCCATGCGTTGTCTTTCATTTTTTACATTCTTATAATTAGTCTGGTCTGAGAATCATATTAGTTGATCAAGTTTAAAAGGGCACGATTTAACCGAAAGGCTGCCTTCTACCTGTTCTTGGGTAATACTTAACTGAGAATGTTGGTGGAGAACTTTTCACTTCCCTTTTGAGGACCAAAATGCCGCAAGCGCACTGACAATATCTGCTCTTTAATTATAATTAAACACGGAGGTCTGTAAACTGTGATTTTCATGTTTTAGCTGAGCCATTTGTATAAGACAAATACTGAACATTCAATGATTAAACTATCATTCTGGGTTCGACATTCAGCATGAAAAAGAAACTGAGCATAATATAAATGTTTGTATTAATTTTTTGTATATAAATTTTATATAATCATATATAAAAATTATAAGAGGGAAGACTTGAGTGTGCCTGACCAGTATTACGGTTTAAAGTGTTACATATTTTTCTTCACAGACACTTCTGAAGAAATAGAGGACATTCTAGGTGCAGGGAAAAGGATTCGGGTTCCAAAGTTACTGGAGAGAAATCCTGTGGAGAGCCAGAGAAACTCAGAAAGGAAAGAAATTGAAGATACTGCTGTAAGTATATATGTGCATGCATATATATATATATATATATATATATATATATATATATATATATATATATATATATATATATATATATATGATAAGAGCAAGTGAGATGTTATGTGCTATTATTATTTGCAGATGTCACAAAAGGCAAGCATTATTGAGGGAAAGCGGGCCTCACTAATAGAAATTTTAAAAGAGCGGCAAAGCCAGAAAAGAATCCAGCCACTGTGTGCCTCTAATAGTCAATCAAAGAGGCAGAGGATTCTGCTGGATGATGAAACATCTAGTGGCAGTGATGATGAATTAATTGCCAAATCTGAATTTGATGAATTAAAGAAGAAGCACACAGTACTTGGGCATAAATATCAAGAAGCCATTAGTGAACTGGAACAACTGAGAAAATTGAACACTGAACTCCAAAAGTGTTTGGTCTCCAAAATCCTTCCTGGTAAGTTTGTAACACTCACCCTTCTTTCCTAAAAGGCTGCCTCACAAAACACAAAACAATCGTTATCATTTTATCTAAACTGGAATTTAAAGCTGTACTATTTATTGAATGTAATGACAGTGAATTACATTTAAGGTCTCATTTATGTTATAGAGAATAACAGCCTTCCTGATTTTATGGACACCCCTCAAACAATTAGTAAGACCTTTCAGTTATACTGCTATTACTATTACTGTTGTTATTATATTTTGAACATTATCTGTTTTGCTTGAGAAGGTGTTTGTGGTTTTGTTGCATATAACACTAACAGCTTGTTGCGTCTACCTATTGTCTAATAAAAAAGCCCTAGTTAATGTTCATTTAATCTGTGATACAAACTTGTACTGAAGATTTATTATCATTATATTATACATTTCAGGGCAATCCAACTTGTCACCCCCATTAAATACTTCTCAAGCAACAGTTGGTAAGTATATTGCTAATAAAACATGAATGACTTGGTTACACTTATACATTCATCCTATCTCTGATAAGAGATAAGAGACATGCACAATAATATTGTACTATTTAATCATTCTACAACTGTCATTTACCAAAAGTAAGGTAATAATTATTAAATTATTTTATATTTGCAGTAGAAATAAGCCAACAGAAAGAGCAAGCTTCAGAAGAAGAAAGGGTATTTTAGATTTAATTATAAATGTACAGTAACGGTGGTATTGTCTTTGATTATACTGATATGATTTACATATAATCGTGAAATAAAATAAAATTTCACACAGACGCACATTGGTGAAGGAATTTACATCAATACAAATCAGTGGAAGAGAGTGCAAGGAAACAGCAAGGACAGCTTGTTTGTGAAGGAGCTGGCAGTGTGCATTTGGGGCACAAACATTTTGGCCAACCGGAGTCTGGAGGGTAAAAGTTGTCCAACAACAAAGACAACCCCCAGGCCCCCTCTAACCCCTCACAAATTAAGAGCACTAAAAAGTAAGTAAGAATGTTGATAAAGAATACTAATCTGAAAATGATGGAGGATATTACTGCTGCATGAAATATTACATGTGTCTCTTTTGGACCAGGACACTTGAATTTTATTAAAATTTCTCAATGACCTGCTAATAATCTTATACATATCTTCTGTGCAAAATGTTGACATTTAATAAAACTGTTCATAATAATAGTCATGTGGCCTTTGAGCAGGTTATCTAGTCTTCATATAGGCTAGAAGTTTATACCTCACATTTAGGAGTTTAGCTCCTCTGAGAAGGCCTATACATGCAAGTAAATGATTTGTACTTTGTTTCAAGTAAATAGTTTTTGAAGTCTTTAGAAAACTATATGATTTTATTGTTGTGCAGTAACATGCATATTTTATGCATATTAAAGTTTTCTCATGACATTTTGCTTTATTTTGTTTTGTTAAAGATTGCTTCCAAAAGTGGCTCGAGACAAAAAACCTGGAAGAGTTCGAGCTAAGGACCAGAGCAGGAAAATTTGGACGTTATGTTACAGAAAAAATCCAAGACATCAACAAAAAACAAAAAAAAACAAAATCAATAAGTACATGATTTGTTATTTGATAAAATTATATTACTTGTTTAAAATGTCGTTTGTGCAAATAGCATTTTATTAAAGCAGCTGTTATAATAATTTCTCAGTAAATTAAGAAAAATAAATATTTTTGAGTTGTCTTTTAAAATTGTCTTTGTTTCTTGCCTATTTTGCAAACTGGTCTATTAACAGTAAAGCATAGGTGTTAGGGCAGGTGTGCACATGTTTAAACATTCCCTGCTTGTTTTAGTGTTGCTCTCCTCCAGCATGCCTAATTTAATTGTCATTTAGGAAAACATCAAAATGTTCCAGACAGAAAATCCACGACCATGGTTGAGGCACATTGTATAATATTCTGGTCACTTGACAGTTCTGCAACAAGCTATCAAAGGTTAATTGTAAATTTAAAATACTAGTTATTTTACAGAATACCAGGTACAAGCTGGTTTTGGACAGTAAAACCACCCACCAGCAACAAGATGGTTTAAGATGGTGTAACCAGCTATAAACCAGCTACCACCTATGAACCAGCTAACAGCTGGTTTTGAATGGTTTAACCAGCTACCAGCTACAAACCAGCTACCAGGTTCCAAAACACAGCTTAAGCTGGTCAAGCTGGTTAACCAGCTTGACCAGCTTAAGATGGTATGAGCTGGTTTTTCCAGCAGGGCAGGCTTTAAGCTGGTTTATAATTGAAGCCTGGTTTATACTTGACGCGCCGCGAGCGGCGCGAGGGTCCGCGCGGCGAAAATGACGTAATCGCTGAGGCTCCGCCCGTGCGCGAGTGCCTCGCGCGCTGTCGCTGCACGAGGTCGTGCACCTCTCGAATTTTGCAACTTTGCGCGCGCGCCGCGCTTCAGCGCGATCGACAAAGTCATGTTTGCAGGGTTCATACACCTATACAAGGTGGAATTAAAGCACTTGTACGGCACTTTCAAGGTCCATTTCAATATTTTCCAGCATGATAAACATAATTAAGTTAAATATTGACACGCCGCGAGCGGCGCGAGGGTCCGCGCGGCGAAAATTACGTAATCGCTGAGGCTCCGCCCGTGCGCGAGTGCCTCGCGCGGTCGTGCACCTCTAGAATTTTGTAACTTCGCGCGCGCTGCGCTTCAGCGCGATCGACAAAGTCATGTTTGCAGGGTTCATACACCTATACAAGGTGGAATTAAAGCACTTGTACGGCACTTTCAAGGTCCATTTCAATATTTTCCAGCATGATAAACATAATTAAGTTAAATATTGACGCGCCGCGAGCGGCGAGGGTCCGCGCGGCGAAAATGACGTAATTGCTGAGGCTCCGCCCGTGCGCGAGTGCCTCGCGCGCTGTCGCTGCGCGAGGTCGTGCACCTCTCTAATTTTGCAACTTCGCGCGCGCGCCGCGCTTCAGCGCCATCGACAAAGTCATGTTTGCAGGGTTCATACACCTATACAAGGTGGAATTAAAGCATTTGTACGGCACTTTCCCACTGCGCAAAGATACGTTGAAACGACGTCTTTTCCAAGTCATTTTTGCACGTCGGATTTTGGTCCCCTGAAGGTGCAGACTGTGACGCCAGATGACGTCTTTTTTCCGACGTCTTCTGCACGTCGTGTATCGACGACCCCGGGACGTCCGGATAAGGGCCATTTCTAGTCCAAATGAAGTCTTGTGTAGGTCTTTTTTGCGTAAAACGTTGACTCCTTTTAGACATCGTTTTTATAAGCCTACCAACAGCTATTTCTAAATAGAGCTGTAATATCGAAGGAAATGCTTTCTTAAAACACAATTTCCATGGGGATTCATAGTTTCTGTGCACAACTAGTGCCATTTTAGAAGGTAGCATTTTGTCCTGGTAAATTTTCCTAGCTTCCTTTCCGTCGCAGCAGATAACTGGAAACGTATACAAAAGTGTAAGGTTCAAATCTGCTGAGCCTAACGAACTTCAGAAAGATGAACGGGAACAATAAACAGGTCCGCCACCTTCTGGCACCAGTTACACACGTTACAATTGTATATGCTTTACAAATAAATCACATGAATGGCATTTCCAATTTCTTTCCACCTTCATTTTTATTGATCACTGGCCAAAACGCCAACTTATAAAAGTAGTAATGTCTGTGGTAAATTCCATCCAATACGTGAGTAGCTAGCTAGCCTTTTGGCTAATGTTAAAACGTAACAAACCTTACAAAAATCCATTACAAAAGTACAAGGTAATGTGATTATATCTATTGATCTGTTACTACAACATATAAACATTTTAGGTTAATATTTTGAGGTTTGTTAAAGACCAGTTGTTAATGTTACCTTGAAATCGCCAGTAAATAACTGTAAAAAGTAACGGATTTCTTTTTAATTTAAACTCCTAAATGCGCGAGGCAACTCGCTCGAGCTTTTTATGTAGGCTCACTTTTGTATCATAGTCAATTGATTGTATTTAACATAATAGTTATACATAAATATTATATATAAACAAATATTTTGATAATACATACATTTTCTTATACGTGTCTACATTAAATAATGTATAATAATATGGATTTATTACAGTTCACAGGCTGCACCATTGAGGACATGGAGTTTTAGGTTGACGGAGTCGAGCAAAAGTGTTTATCGCCCAAAAGACAAATTTTCTCATACCGCTTTACTCAACATTTAGAAATGTTAATTAATATAAAAAAAACAAATATTATGTATCATGTACATTTCTGTACCCTTCTTAGACGTCTCCGTGACGTTGAAATTCCGACGTTCAAGTGTTTAACTGCATATCGACGTCCAAGTGGGGTCATAGTTAGACGTCCAAATAACGGACCTAGTTTGCACGTCGAGTAGAAGTCCAGAATTGGTCTTGGACCGACGGACGCAATATAGACTTGATCTGCACGTCCATAAGACGTCTAATGTTTAGTGGGTTCAAGGTCCATTTCAATATTTTCCAGCTTGATAAACATAATTCAGTTAAATATTGACACGCCGCGAGCGGCGCGAGGGTCCGCGCGGCGAAAATTACGTAATCGCTGAGGCTCCGCCCGTGCGCGAGTGCCTCGCGCGGTCGTGCACCTGTCGAATTTTGTAACTTCGCGCGTGCGCTGCGCTTCAGCGCGATCGACAAAGTCATGTTTGCAGGGTTCATACACCTATACAAGGTGGAATTAAAGCACTTGTACGGCACTTTCAAGGTCCATTTCAATATTTTCCAGCATGATAAACATAATTAAGTTAAATATTAATACATATACTCGAAATGATTCAAAATAATTCGCTTTTTTATCACATTATTTGATGGTTGTTTATTTTCAAAACGCTCAATCTTAACGTCTTCACGTTCTCTCATGTTTCGTCCTGGAATTACAAGAGGCTCGTATTTGTTAACGTAATTTCAACATTTTAATGTACTTTAGCCTAAATTCCAGCACTTTTCAAACCTGAAACACAAAGCAACATTAAAATGCGTCAGGTAAATGTTCATGAATATATATACAGATAAAAACGGTCTGCAAGCGAGTTAAATTTAATTAGTGGTCGGCCGTTATCGGCGTTAACGGCCCACCACTAATATATATACACATATTCACACGCACGCACACACACACAGCATAATTATATATGTATGTGTCTGTGTGTCCTCATTATTGCTGGCTATAAAATCGCATCACCGTGTCATACTTTAATGTCCTGCACTGATGAGCTGCGCGAGCCTCAGAATTGTTCGAATGGAGGCTGCGTTCGAATACCATTACAAGTTTGTTAGCCACCTAGCTCTCTCATATTTTTCCTTGTTCTTTCCTTAAGATTTTTTCGCATTAATAAAATGTTTGCCTACGTACAATACATCGAAGACGGAGTAAAAAATATTGTACATGTTAAAGACATCAAAAACTTTGACCCAAAAAATACAGAAGACTATTCTGCAGTACACGCATACTGGATTCTGTGGAAAGGGGAGTTATTCGCTGGCCAAATCTTGATGCTAAAAGGTAAGTAGCTAACGTTTTTATAATACAGAATAATAGTATATCGTATAATAATAACAATTCAACATTTTGTTTGACGTACGACGTGAGTTAAACTTGTCGCTATCTGATACAATTTGGCTACAAGTTACCCGAACCGGGATCTACAAAACATTACCTGTCGCAGCGATCAAAATCGTCCGTGGTCTGTTCATTAAATGTTACTTTGATCTGTCTGTATGAAGCTGTCTACACTGTCAAGACTGGATATTAGTTAGCAGGTTGTGCTACTCGTGTTACCATTAAGAGGGTTACTCAGCAACATCATCTACGAACCTAATAAGACCTAATAAGCCTTTATATAGTTAGTTGTGTCGCGTGCGGTAGCCTGGCGACCATGGACCACCTTGCTCGTTAAAATATATTTATAAAACAAAAGACTTACCTTCTGCACCAACAGCCGATGCAACATCCCATGCGTTGTCTTTCATTTTTTACATTCTTATAATTAGTCTGGTCTGAGAATCATATTAGTTGATCAAGTTTAAAAGGGCACGATTTAACCGAAAGGCTGCCTTCTACCTGTTCTTGGGTAATACTTAACTGAGAATGTTGGTGGAGAACTTTTCACTTCCCTTTTGAGGACCAAAATGCCGCAAGCGCACTGACAATATCTGCTCTTTAATTATAATTAAACACGGAGGTCTGTAAACTGTGATTTTCATGTTTTAGCTGAGCCATTTGTATAAGACAAATACTGAACATTCAATGATTAAACTATCATTCTGGGTTCGACATTCAGCATGAAAAAGAAACTGAGCATAATATAAATGTTTGTATTAATTTTTTGTATATAAATTTTATATAATCATATATAAAAATTATAAGAGGGAAGACTTGAGTGTGCCTGACCAGTATTACGGTTTAAAGTGTTACATATTTTTCTTCACAGACACTTCTGAAGAAATAGAGGACATTCTAGGTGCAGGGAAAAGGATTCGGGTTCCAAAGTTACTGGAGAGAAATCCTGTGGAGAGCCAGAGAAACTCAGAAAGGAAAGAAATTGAAGATACTGCTGTAAGTATATATGTGCATGCATATATATATATATATATATATATATATATATATATATATATATATATATATATATATATATATATATATATATATATGATAAGAGCAAGTGAGATGTTATGTGCTATTATTATTTGCAGATGTCACAAAAGGCAAGCATTATTGAGGGAAAGCGGGCCTCACTAATAGAAATTTTAAAAGAGCGGCAAAGCCAGAAAAGAATCCAGCCACTGTGTGCCTCTAATAGTCAATCAAAGAGGCAGAGGATTCTGCTGGATGATGAAACATCTAGTGGCAGTGATGATGAATTAATTGCCAAATCTGAATTTGATGAATTAAAGAAGAAGCACACAGTACTTGGGCATAAATATCAAGAAGCCATTAGTGAACTGGAACAACTGAGAAAATTGAACACTGAACTCCAAAAGTGTTTGGTCTCCAAAATCCTTCCTGGTAAGTTTGTAACACTCACCCTTCTTTCCTAAAAGGCTGCCTCACAAAACACAAAACAATCGTTATCATTTTATCTAAACTGGAATTTAAAGCTGTACTATTTATTGAATGTAATGACAGTGAATTACATTTAAGGTCTCATTTATGTTATAGAGAATAACAGCCTTCCTGATTTTATGGACACCCCTCAAACAATTAGTAAGACCTTTCAGTTATACTGCTATTACTATTACTGTTGTTATTATATTTTGAACATTATCTGTTTTGCTTGAGAAGGTGTTTGTGGTTTTGTTGCATATAACACTAACAGCTTGTTGCGTCTACCTATTGTCTAATAAAAAAGCCCTAGTTAATGTTCATTTAATCTGTGATACAAACTTGTACTGAAGATTTATTATCATTATATTATACATTTCAGGGCAATCCAACTTGTCACCCCCATTAAATACTTCTCAAGCAACAGTTGGTAAGTATATTGCTAATAAAACATGAATGACTTGGTTACACTTATACATTCATCCTATCTCTGATAAGAGATAAGAGACATGCACAATAATATTGTACTATTTAATCATTCTACAACTGTCATTTACCAAAAGTAAGGTAATAATTATTAAATTATTTTATATTTGCAGTAGAAATAAGCCAACAGAAAGAGCAAGCTTCAGAAGAAGAAAGGGTATTTTAGATTTAATTATAAATGTACAGTAACGGTGGTATTGTCTTTGATTATACTGATATGATTTACATATAATCGTGAAATAAAATAAAATTTCACACAGACGCACATTGGTGAAGGAATTTACATCAATACAAATCAGTGGAAGAGAGTGCAAGGAAACAGCAAGGACAGCTTGTTTGTGAAGGAGCTGGCAGTGTGCATTTGGGGCACAAACATTTTGGCCAACCGGAGTCTGGAGGGTAAAAGTTGTCCAACAACAAAGACAACCCCCAGGCCCCCTCTAACCCCTCACAAATTAAGAGCACTAAAAAGTAAGTAAGAATGTTGATAAAGAATACTAATCTGAAAATGATGGAGGATATTACTGCTGCATGAAATATTACATGTGTCTCTTTTGGACCAGGACACTTGAATTTTATTAAAATTTCTCAATGACCTGCTAATAATCTTATACATATCTTCTGTGCAAAATGTTGACATTTAATAAAACTGTTCATAATAATAGTCATGTGGCCTTTGAGCAGGTTATCTAGTCTTCATATAGGCTAGAAGTTTATACCTCACATTTAGGAGTTTAGCTCCTCTGAGAAGGCCTATACATGCAAGTAAATGATTTGTACTTTGTTTCAAGTAAATAGTTTTTGAAGTCTTTAGAAAACTATATGATTTTATTGTTGTGCAGTAACATGCATATTTTATGCATATTAAAGTTTTCTCATGACATTTTGCTTTATTTTGTTTTGTTAAAGATTGCTTCCAAAAGTGGCTCGAGACAAAAAACCTGGAAGAGTTCGAGCTAAGGACCAGAGCAGGAAAATTTGGACGTTATGTTACAGAAAAAATCCAAGACATCAACAAAAAACAAAAAAAAACAAAATCAATAAGTACATGATTTGTTATTTGATAAAATTATATTACTTGTTTAAAATGTCGTTTGTGCAAATAGCATTTTATTAAAGCAGCTGTTATAATAATTTCTCAGTAAATTAAGAAAAATAAATATTTTTGAGTTGTCTTTTAAAATTGTCTTTGTTTCTTGCCTATTTTGCAAACTGGTCTATTAACAGTAAAGCATAGGTGTTAGGGCAGGTGTGCACATGTTTAAACATTCCCTGCTTGTTTTAGTGTTGCTCTCCTCCAGCATGCCTAATTTAATTGTCATTTAGGAAAACATCAAAATGTTCCAGACAGAAAATCCACGACCATGGTTGAGGCACATTGTATAATATTCTGGTCACTTGACAGTTCTGCAACAAGCTATCAAAGGTTAATTGTAAATTTAAAATACTAGTTATTTTACAGAATACCAGGTACAAGCTGGTTTTGGACAGTAAAACCACCCACCAGCAACAAGATGGTTTAAGATGGTGTAACCAGCTATAAACCAGCTACCACCTATGAACCAGCTAACAGCTGGTTTTGAATGGTTTAACCAGCTACCAGCTACAAACCAGCTACCAGGTTCCAAAACACAGCTTAAGCTGGTCAAGCTGGTTAACCAGCTTGACCAGCTTAAGATGGTATGAGCTGGTTTTTCCAGCAGGGCAGGCTTTAAGCTGGTTTATACTTGAAGCCTGGTTTATACTTGACGCGCCGCGAGCGGCGCGAGGG